>NW_022589729.1:21552-265117 GCF_004348235.1 Phoca vitulina
CCCCCCCCCCCCCCCCCCGTCCACCCTGCAACAGTTGGAGTGGGCGGCACAAGATGGTGGGAAATGTGAGGCCTGCCAAAGTTAAACACTACGGTCTGAGCATTAGAAGACTCCCGCCGAGTTAGCAAATGAAGGGATCTGAGTTAAGAGCTTTTCCTTGTTCGGTCGGAGGAGAGAATTTGACATCCGCCTGCCCTAGTGTGCTGGGCACATAGAAAGGGCTCAAAAATGTTTTTCATAGGTAGGTATAGATCCCAACTGCTTCCGGTTTTCATAGACCAGTCTCCTGCCTACAATACAGAAAAAAATAGATTCAGTCCCATATTCACAGTGAAGCATAATATTCATAAATAGATACGCAGGACAAAAAGGTGGTGTCGATTAATCAATACTCCTTTCCCCATGAATTCAATTGTATTTGTTGGCGGGGAAAAAGTGAAAGAGAAAAAAAAAAAAAAAAGGGTTTTGTCAGAAGTGGGATTCGAACCCACGCCTCCAGGGGAGACTGCGACCTGAACGCAGCGCCTTAGACCGCTCGGCCATCCTGACACGGCAGCATTGGGTTTTCTTATTTCACTTTGAGATTACCCCACAGTGCTGTATCATGACGTCAAGTTATATGATGCTGCGTTTATTGCTTTAAATAAAACTAGAACTCTCCCTAGGCTCCTTGACAAAGTACGGAAAATAAAACTGTCTCTGACTCCTCCTTCCTAGTTCTCCACCATCCTAAACTGTAAAGATCCATTTTTCCTGGCGCCCTTTCCGGCCGGTCTCCCTTGGACCCTCAGCCAAATCGCTGGTACCGAATCCCACACCCGGCGGATCCAGCGCTGGCGCGCGCCAAGCGGCGAGTCTGGGAGCGCGGATCAGATCAGGCAGCAGGGAAAATCCCCCAGCCACGCGAGGCTTCCGCCTTCCCGCCCGCCTCCTCGAACCCTCCACCCCAGCCGGCCCCCGTGACTGGCGGACCGATTAGGAGTAAGTTCGAGATCCATCCTTGCCAGAGGAAGGCTCCGTGTACCTCGGGAGCATAGAACGCCACGGAGAAAAATCCACGGCCTCCACTTTCCTTATGTATGGAATTCTGAAAGCCGGCAAACGCTAGCGTTGGTGGTATAGTGGTGAGCATAGCTGCCTTCCAAGCAGTTGACCCGGGTTCGATTCCCGGCCAACGCAAAGCTTCCTTTTTCCTGGAAGAGCGCGCGGGGTGCTTTTTTAAAAGCTTGAACCCAAACTAGGAACTGCAGGCGCTGCTCTCTCTCGCCGGGGCTCGACTGTCGCTGCGGAGCCCCTGTCCCCGCCCCGCTGCGTTTGGGCGGTGTTCGACACTGAACGCTTTCCTCTCCGCCGCTCCTTCCCGCCTGACTTTAAGCGCTTCGGTCTGCTGAGGATCCTACCCGGTCCCGGTCCCGAGTCTCCCCGGGCCCTGCGTGCAGGTGCGAGATGTCCTCGCCGGGGCCCTGCGCGTGACATTAGCGGGTGCGTTGGAGGAACTGCACTTGCAGGTCTACGTCAGTAAACAGATCAATTATTTGAAGTCAATAAATAGACCATTAAAAAAGATGCCCAATTTAGCTATCGGAGAAAGTTTAAGTACGCTCGGAGCAACTTGGGTATATGAATCCACTTTTTCAACTGTAAACGTTATGAAATCGAAGTATCGATCAAGTTTTCAAATGAAAACTTAATGCCCGAGATGAAAAGTGCTGTCTGTGAGTGTACAATACATAGTGGTTTGAAAACTAAGTACGAAAAAAAAAATCTCTCTATATTTTTATCTTAGCTGCATGTCGAAAACAATATTTTGGAAATCTTGGGTTACTTAAGATGTAGTCTTAAAATTATTACATGTTTCTTTTTAATGTGGCTGCAAGAAAATTTAAATTACACAGAGGGCTCTCATCATGTCAGTTTTGTAACGTGCCAGTCGAAACAATCAGCTATCTTTTACAAAAGGAGTTGTCCCGGCAACTTAGAAGTAACTTCCTAAACAATGATTTTTGAGTCGGTGACGCGGTTTTCCTCGTTAGTATAGTGGTGAGTATCCCCGCCTGTCACGCGGGAGACCGGGGTTCGATTCCCCGACGGGGAGACGAGAACGGCATCTTTTTCTCCTCCCTTCCTTAGTCTACATTCTCGTTTACCGCAGAAACAAAAGGTATTCCTAAATAATTTTAGGTTCTCTCCATGAGCATGGTTGTCACCTGTGAATTTCTTGGATGATGGGCGGGAGCACTGGTAGGCACGGTTATTTTGACCCTGGTTCTTAACCCTGCAAGCAAGTTTCCCTCTGATGTACCGCTGAAGAGGCCTGCCACTGAGTATAACTTCTCCCATCCCCATGATTTCTTGCTGCCCACTGGAAGAAAATTCCAGGATCCAGGCTCTACCTTGAGCCCTGTATTCCAGATTTTCACTCTCCTTCTTGCTCTCTCCCACACCGACGACTTACTTCCTTTCTTCCTCCCGGGTATATTGCTATCCACCTGTGCCCAGCCCACGTTCTCAAAAGTTCGCGCTCTTTCTTGCTGCCTTACTACAACCAAGGTGAGCAAACAGAAATGAGCTCTAGTCTGACAATCAGTAAGCAGCTGTTTGCTTTGGCGCAAGCCATTTTTCTCTGGGCTTCGGTTTCTTCATCTGTAACGTGGAGGAGCCAAGCTACAGTTTTTGAGACACTTTGGGGCTAAAGTCCTTTGAAGTAGTACCCTGCGCTCACAGCTGGCTCATGCTTTAAAAAGATACTATTTTTCCTGAATATAAGGGTAAGATACAGTCCTTGTAGAAAATATGGGAGATAAGCAAACCACAAAGACAGAAGAGGCATCCATATTTCCATCACCCAGGAAATCCCTATTAATATTTTGCTGTGTGTTTATCTCTTCCGCATTTTTTAAATGCAAAGCTGGAATCACATTGTGCATATCGTTTTTTAACCTACTTGAGTGTTTACTTAAAAATGTGAATCTTTCTAAATTCATTAAATGTTAGTCCAAAACATTACTTTAATGACTTCGTTGTGCTATATTAAGTGGCCACATCATCATTTCTTTAACAAATCTCCTGTTTTTAAGCATTTTTGTTCCCGCGGTGTTTTTCTGGCTCTTCTGGTGGGGCAGCTCTTGAAATCTCTGCTGGGTACTCTTTCACCCCCCAGCCATTACTTTCAGCATGGCCTCGGTGAAATCTGTGGTGGGTCTATACTCAGTTCAAGGGTGACCCAAAGATATGAGAGCTTGATTTGCAGATTTGGTTTTCCTGGATGAGACTATCTCTTTTCTGAGTTTGACTTCTTCAGTTTCCAGCCAGTCTGGAAGCCCAGTGCGTTGGGTATAGGACTAGTTTCCTGCAATAATTTACGCCCCTGAGTTTCCTGGTGAGTGCCCTCAGGATGAGGATCTCACCCATTGTGATTCCTTCTTCTGGGGCTTGAATGCTCTTTTATTGTCAATCTGATTTGATTGCTATCCAGTGCCTTACAGATTTTTTAAAAAAATATTTTGTCAGGAGTTTATAATTGTTATCTATGGAGTGGTTAGCACGACGCAAGCTCCTCCACCATGATGGAAAGTGAAATTGCTTTTTAATTTTATTCATAGTGTTTTTGAACTTCAGAAGTTTCTAATTTTTATGTAGTCAAATACTTTCCCTGGTAGTTTTTTTTAACTTTTTTTTCATATATAGAAAACTCCTTCCCACCCCAATATCAGATCAGTTTTTACCCCCTTTTCCTTATAGTAATTTTGTTTCCTTTTGCTTTTTGATATTATCCCTTTAATTCTTTTTGAAATTATTTTGAGATACAACATGGGGTAAGTCTATAACTCTATTCCCATCCCTCCACCTGATGGTTCTCCGTTCAATTCATTGAATAGCCCATCCCTCAACCACTGATTTGAAATGACATCATTGATGGCTACTAATCCATCCATCTCTCTCAAACAAAACAAAACACAAAGTCTGGGACATACTTCACTCCAGTCTCAGCTTGGATCCACGAGACAGAAGATATCAAGCTTCCTCTTGGATATTGTGAATGACTGGGAGTCAATGGCTTATGTTGTTGTTGTTTTTTTTTTTTTTATGCTGCTGTCCCTTCTTTTCTTGCTCATGTTTTTGATATTCAACTCTGAGTGATGTCCCACTCTGATTTCCAAGACCATTTTGACTCCATCTTGGATTATGAGCTGTTTATCATGAACCCAGTAGATTGCAAATTTTCTCTTAGATATTGTGGATCAATGGGATGGTATAAACTTTCCTCTGTTACACCGTTGGGGTCTTTTCCACAGGAATTTGGGAGGAGTCCAACACATGGACCTGGAGCCCTTCCCTCTCCCCACCCCCAGGCTGTCTTTTAAGAACAAAAACATGCACAGACCCTTGCCACAGTTTATCATAATATACACAACTGTAGCCCACGACAACATAGTTCTTCAGAGCTTTTCATCCCCTCGTTCTCTAACAGTCCTATATTAGAGGCGAAAGTGGGAACATTACCTGCTTATATTTTAATATATTTTATATATTTAATTTGGTGTTGGTTTTATTTTATTTTATTTTTGCTTTTCAGTTTACTCCCTGTAGTGAATATGTAGATTGGTTTGCTCAACACCCATTCCAGTATCATTCTGGTTTGCTTTCCTGTGCTGTTGAGGCTGGGGACCTAAAAAGGACATGTTCTAGATTCCTCTGCGGCTGGGTTTCTGGTTATGATTTAGGTTTCACCAACAGGATGTACTTCAGCGAGATTTTGATTTGTAACTGGGAGAGAAACAGATATAATTTTGGAGGTGTAAGTAGTGGCCAATGCAGCTTTGTTCTAGAGCAGAGACTGGAAACAGCAGAAGCTTTGTAATTTGCTTTGTAGCAGTTTTTGCTGGGTACTGTGGTAGCCCTGTATAGAGAATAGTTTGGGGAGTTATTCCTGGAAGTCAGCCTCGAGTCTGTTTCCTCAGTCTTCCTAATGCCTGGTGAATTATCTGTAGCCCTCAATAAATCTTTTTGTATTTAAATAAGCTAGAGTAGGTGCTGTTGTTTGCGATTAAGAACCTTACTGTGCTCATCCTTGAATGAGAAGCAATCTAAGTAATCTATCTAGATCTGGTGTCTCTTTCTCCCAATAAGGAGCAACCCTCATTCTGGATTTTATGTGTATTCTTTCTTTAGCTTTTGTAATAGTTTCAGTACATGTGTATGTGTTATCAAATATATATATTATTTGGATTTTCATGCTTTTAAAATTTATGTAACTGGTATCAGATGGTACATAGTCTTTTGCAACTAGCTTTTTTCCCCCCTTTTTACTAAGTATTATTTTTATAGGATTCATTTATATTGAGACACATAGCCATGAATGGTATTCAGAAGATTTTAAACAGTTGCAGGATTATATATTTCAACTATTCCCTATTAGTCCTTAAGTAGATAGATAGATGATAGATGGATAGATAGATGGATAGATAGATATGTGTGTTTATGTGTCTCATAAGACTGATTTCCAGGTAATGTAAGTTGTAGTGCAAATACTGTGTCAACCTTCCAAATCATCTCCAAAATATTTGATTTTTAATAATTGTTGGTTTTGCCGATGTTTATAGCAGCAATGTCCACGATAGCCAAACTGTGGAAAGAGCCAAGATGTCCATCAACAGATGAATGGATAAAGAAGATGTGGTATATATATACAATGGAATATTATGCAGCCATCAAAAGGAATGAGATCTTGCCATTTGCAATGACGTGGATGGAACTGGAGGGTATTATGCTGAGCGAAATAAGTCAAACAGAGAAAGACATGTATCATATGACCTCACTGATATGAGGAATTCTTAATCTCAGGAAACAAACTGAGGGTTGCTGGAGTGGGGGGTGGGGTGGGAGGGATGGGGTGACTGGGTGATGGACACTGGGGAGGGTGTGTGCTCTGGTAAGCGCTGTGAATTGTGCAAGACTGTTGAATCTCAGATCTGTACCTCTGAAACAAATAATGCAATATATGTTAAGAAAGAAAAAAAGAAGAAGAAGAATGTAGCAGGAGGGGAAGAATGAAGGGGGGGAAATCGGAGGGGGAGAAGAACCATGAGAGACGATGGACTCTGAAAAACAAACTGAGGGTTCTAGAGGGGAGGGGGGTGGGAGGATGGGTTAGCCTGGTGATGGGTATTGAGGAGGGCACGTTCTGCATGGAGCACTGGGTGTTATGCACAAACAATGAATCATGGAACACTATATCTAAAACTAATGATGTAATGTATGGGGATTAACATAACAATAAAAAAATTAAAAAAAAATATTGTTGGTTTTGTTTGCTACAGCTGTCTCTAGCTAAAAGCTGCCTCTATCTGAGCCCTGGTTTAACATGGGGAACTGCATCAACTTCCTGCAATTTCTTTCCAATAGGTTGATAGTCATTAGCTGACTTGTCTGAATAAGTTGAAATTGTTTTCCTAAAATTAGGAAAGGATGGGTATTAATGATACTGCATCCTTTGTCATCTGCTGTTGAACCAACAACAACTGTAATATATTTTTTCTAGTCTTTAAAATATTGTCTGTGGGGCATCTGGGTGGCTAAGTCAGTTGGGTGTCTGACCCTTGATTTTGGCTCCGGTGGTGATCATGGGGCTCTGAGCTCAGCAGGGAGTCTGCTTGGGATTCTCTCTCTCTCATTCTCCTTCTGCCCTCCCCATACCCCTGCTCGCACTTTATTACTAAAACAATTCTTAATGGTGGGAGGATGTTTGGAGTTTAAAAAAAAAAAAAAAAAAAAAAAAAAAGACAAGGGGCGCCTGGGTGGCTCAGTCGTTAAGCGTCTGCCTTTGGCTCAGGTCATGATCCCAGGGTCCTGGGATCGAGCCCCGCATCCGGCTCTCTGCTCGGCCGGGAGCCTACTTCTCCCTCTCCCACTCCCCCTGCTTGTGTTCCCTCTCTAGCTGTCTCTCTCTCTGTCAAATAAATAAAATAAAATCTTTAAAAAAAAAAAAAAAAAAGACAACCTTGTCCCATGAATTGAAGTTAAAATACAATACAGTTGTGGAAAAGAGGCGCCTGCCCCTCAGTCACCCTTGAGCCCCACATTTCCCCCATGGTCCAGTCTGCCTCACAGCCTCCATCCTACCACAGGACGGCCACCAGTGCCAGCAGAGGCCACAACACCTGGCTGATGCTCTCGGTGTGACCCATTACTGCCTGTCTGCTCTCTGTTATTTCCGGACTCTTGGTAGCAAGGTTGGGTGGAGGCTTCAGTTCCCACAAGTGGCCACAAGCAAGGGTGACTACAGAGTAGTACTGAGTGGTAGTGGGCAGCCACGGTCTTGGGGGCGCCAAATTGACACTAGGCTCTTGTTACCTGGACCAGGGTTCAGGTGGCCCCATCCTGGGAGACAAACAGGGACAGGGACCTATAACCAGGACTCACAGTAGGTTGGCTTAAATTGGACCTGCAGGTTGGGAGGCCTTGAGTGGCCTCTGGGCAGTGCCCACGTAGAGTTTCCTAGAGTTGGCCAGCAGTGATATGGGGACTGGCTTTTTGGGGTGTTCAGGGAGAGCCAAAGCAGACTCTAGAAGATGACTCTTTCTGAGGGGAAGTTAATTGTTATAGCCCCGCCCAATCAGCATGTAACTACCTGTGCATTTCCCTCCTTGGAACAGGATTAACTGCATTCCAAAAGTTGCCTGTTGTTTGTTTGTTTTTTTTCTAACATATATTTAACAGAAAATACTGTTTAACGCATATGCTCAACACTGAAGGTTGGTATAGTGTTCCTTTTCCCTCGTGCACATGTAAAACCTTGAACAATCCACAATTCCGGTATGTTATATTTTTATTACTCTTCAATCTAAGTATTTTTCAATTTCCATTCAATTTCTCTTTGTTCCATGAGGTATTTAAAAAGCATGGGTTTTAAATTTTCCACATATATGAGGGTTTTAAAAGGTATTTTTTTGTAATTGATTTCTGAGTTAAATTGCATTATGTTCAAAGAATGTATTCTATATAGTGCCAATTCCATGATATATGTTAAGACTTGTTTTATGGCCTCATATAAAGTCAATTTTTGTAAATGTTCTAAATGCAGGGGCACCTGGGTGGCTCAGTCGTTAAGCGTCTGCCTTCGGCTCAGGCCATGATCCCAGCGTCCTGGGATCGAGCCCCACGTTGGGCTCCCTGCTTAGCGGGAAGCCTGCTTCTCCCTCTCTCACTCCCCCTGCTTGTGTTCCCTCTCTCGCTGTGTCTCTCTCTGTCAAATAAATAAAAATCTTAAAAAAAAAAAAAAAAAATTAAGAAAAAAAAAAATGTTCTAAATGCATTTGAGAAGAATGTATAACCAAAAATTATTGGTTGCAGAGTTGTAAATATATATTAAACCAAGCTTACTGTGTTCATATGTTTAATTTTTTTAATGTAAATATATATTAAACCAAGCTTACTGTGTTCATATGTTTAATTTGACCTATCAAATGCTGAAAGTAGTATGTTGAATTCTCTCACCATAAAATTTGAAGATTCACTGTAAATGAATTTGTCAGTTTTCCCTTGTAGGTCAAATGTTCCTGCTTTTATATTTTAATGCTGTTTTATTAGATACATGTAAGAGTTATTATATGTTCATCATGAGTTTAATCTTTTATTGCCATCTGGTGACCATCTCCATCCCTCATGATGCATCATTTTTTACACTTTATTTTGTCTGGTATTATATAGCTATATGCCAACTTTCTTTTTGTTAGACCATTCCTGGCATATCTTTTTTCCATTCTTTTTCATTCAATCCTTCTGTTTTTTTTTTTAATGTTTTAATGTCATTTTTGTAAAACAGGATAAAATAGAAAATATATTTTTTAAAAATCCACTTTAACTGCCAAATTTTCTCCATTTCTATACATTGTGATTACTGATATATTTGGATTTATTTCACCATCCCATTTTGTGCTATCTTTTTCATGCCTCAGTTTTTTTTTTTTTTTTTTTTGGCCTTCTTTCGGATCGCTGTTACGCGTCCATGCAAAGGGAAGCATAGGAAATGTATCTGTGTTTAGAATAAACTGGAAAGTAATTTTTAATTCCTGCTGCCAATCCAATAAAAGAGGTGAAGGCGAGAGTAGCGGTTCCTAAACTTGGACTTCGCAGATGAGTAAAATTTCCCCTAAAATGTTGGTGGTCAATATAGAGTTGCCAACTTTTTATTTTGCCAAGTTAGGAAATTTAGAAAACAACCACAGCCACGACTATCACCTATCCTCACCATAATTTTATGAAGTAAAGAACATTTAAAACCAACCTTTTAAAGTGTAAAAAAAAAGAAAGGGTAGTCTCAATGCAGAGATCATTTGGCGAACTTATCTGAGACACACACACACACACACACACACACACACACACACGATGCCCATGCCCCTCTATCTGCATTAGTGTGTACGCTCATTTCACCCAACATCGTTGGAAACTTTGACCTGCACCTAAACTGGAGCAGAGGGCGGGGGTGTGGAAGGAGGAGGAGGTTCTGGGTGGAGGCTGGGGAGGGGCCCCCGGAACCAGCCACACACTGTGGGTGCCCGGGTGCGGCAAAGAACGGAGGTAGAGCGGTTGGGTGTGCTTGCGGCTGCGAAATGGGCCAAGAACCAAGAGAGGAGCTTCCCTCCAGGCAGGAGAGAAGAGGAGGCCCAGTCCTGACCAGGATCCCTGGCCTGATGATGTTGGATGCGGGGTCTCTGCCCTCGGATATTTAGATCCGGATATTTCAGTGTGAAAGTCCTTCAGTCACTGGCATTTAATAAACTCTGTGTTCTGCCCGGGTGCCTAATACGCTAGAGGAAACCTTTCAAAACAGCTGGGGCTGGAGATTAGTCTCGGTCTAGTAGGCTCCCTTGCTTAAACATGTCATTGTGCCGGGCAGGATCGGACACGTGATGCCGTATTTTAAATATTCACAATAACAAGCTGACACGAACACATAAATTGTCTAGATCAGCAAAAAAAAAAAAAAAGTTGACTGTACTTTCCGGAGCAGAACTAAGGGAACTCGCGAGCCCACAGAGCGCCTCCGTTAGGGCTTCCCCCAGAGACCTCGGCGGCTCCGGCTTCTCGGCCTCGTCCGGGCGGACACTGAGGCCGGTCCCAGGTCTAAGCAGGTGCCAGCGCGGGGGAAAGCCCGGCTTCGCTCGGGCCGCCCGGTGCGCGGGAAAGGCGCCAGCCCAGCCCGGGTTTGGGGGCGCAGGAGGAAGCAGTACGAACGTTCTCTGCGGTGAACTGACTTGGCAGAGGCAGCGGCCCTCGCTTGTCTCTGTGGCGCAATCGGTTAGCGCGTTCGGCTGTTAACCGAAAGGTTGGTGGTTCGAGCCCACCCAGGGACGGTGGCTGAGCGTTTTGAACCTGGGGTGTGTCTCGCGGGGCGCGGAAGCCGCGGAGGTCTGGGCGCTGCTGGCAGGCTCTCACTCTCCCGCCCCCCGGGTGTTCCCAGACGGTCGGTCTGCAAGATCCGCCCTGCGGTTGGTAGCAAGCCTTTTAGCGGCTTGACTTAGGTCCTACGAAAACTGCCCCGTGAAACTGATTAAAAATGTTTGCCGACCAAAGGAAGCGAGTACTGCTAAGCCAAAGATGAATTCGTTAGCACATCTGTGCCTGCCTTGCCTTTGCGCTTGGATTTCCTAACTCATGAAACAGGCGTGTCCGGAACCTGGGCCCCTAGTCGTGCTGAGTCCTACTGCTTACCCGTGTCTGGAGAGCATGCCTTCTAGCTTCTCAGTAGGCACCTTCCTCTCCAGCCTCGCTGCCTTTCACGTCCTCACCACTTCCCCCTTGGGTTACTGCAGTAAGTACCCGGCTTTCCAGGCGGGGGTTCCTGTCTTCAAACCCCCCTCCCCCTTCTTTCCTCCACGTAGCTGCCAGAGAGGCTTCCTAAAATGCAAACTTGTTCTGCTTAAAATCCCTCAAAGGCTTGCTTGGCCGGCTGGGCGCTCCTTAGCCTGGAAGGCAGTGCCTTTCATGATCCGGCCCCTGAACTCGCTCCTCTCCCTCCCTGGCTCTTTACACTAGAAAACAGCTAAATTACTTTCTTGAGCCCTACTCTGGCTTTTGAATCTTTGCCTGGCAAACTTCTCTTCAGCGTCTGTCCCCCTTGCCTGGCAAACTCCTACTCATCCTTCACCACCACAAAACTAAGCCTCTTCTCTGCAGGCTGTTCTTCATTCCCTCCTCTGGGCTTTTCTCCCTAGAATGAAAGCTCTTCTAGGCATGTCTCCATGTTGTTCATCTCTCTATCTTCAGCACCTAAGCCCAAGCTCGTGGCATCATAAGTACTAAATAGATGTGAGTTGAAGATTTTATTTATTTGTTTGAGAGAAAGATAGAGAGAGCATGAGAGCGGGGTGAGGGGCAGAGGGAGAAGCAGACCCCCCGCTGAGCAGGGAGTCTTTCCCTGAGCTTGATCCTGGACTCCTGGATCATGACCTGAGCCCAAGGCAGACATCCAACCGAGCCACCCAGGCCCCCTAGATGTGAGTTGAATGGGGTTTCCCGATGCACTTGCCTCACGTCTGGATCTCATGTAATATTCAAACGTCAAGCTTGAATCATGTTGGCATTAGCTCATAACTGACACCTTACTAACCTATACCTCTGTCCAGGCCCCTATCTCCTTCCTGGGGATGCCTTCTCCTGTTTACCACCAGCTCAGAACTAACTCTAACAGCCACCCACCCTCCCATCCCACACCACCTGTAAAAGTCCCCTTCACCAAGTTGCCTCAGCAAGATTGGTTGAGTCTGCAACTGGTTGATTCGTGTGAGCTGTGAGGATATGATTTCATTAACCCAAACTCATCCCTGGTAGAATTTCAGACAGCAGGAGGAAGAATGGATTTTACCATTCAGGTCATGGTTTTTCCATCTTTGGAGAGCAGCATGCACGATCTTGTTCAATGCTTTATTGGAATCAAGAAATGCTCTGTTTAAAGCTTCTAATACAGAAAGACACAGCTAAGCTTTCTTCCACAAGCCACGCTCGTGACCTCACCCCCACTCCATCGTCACTGCCAGGCCGACAGATTTCAAAGTCTCAGAGTTTAACTCAGCAGAGTCGAGCACATTTAGTATCGCTTATCCAGCATTTGGTGGATGAATGATGTGAAGCTGGAGCTGGAGCTGTATTAAATACTGAAGCAGAAAGCTGGTCATAGTCCCCGCATCTCCTCTCTCTAATTCCTACTATCCTGGCCCACAAATGTCCTCATGTCCTGCCCATTGCCTCCTGAACAGCTGTTGTTGACTCTTTCCTGTCATGCTTTCTCAGTTCAGACCCAGAGCAAGCTCTGTTCACTGAGCTTGATCTGGGACAGCAATGTGGCTCTCCTTCCTATGGACACAGAGTTTGATCTGCTCTTTCTTTTCCAAGACCCTCCCATCCCCAACCCCTTTCCGGGAGCATTTTCTACTCATGACAGACATCAAGAGCGTTCATCATTAAATATTCACACACTATCCCGGTTCTGACAGGGGCTCCCCTGAAAAATCAATTCTACATCACCCTGTGATTTTTCTGTACCTACACCACCGCTCACGTTCTAGGAAGACAGCCCAGGCAGGGGTTTCCCCTGGTCCGTCCTGGACTGCCTTGCTCTTTCTCAGCCACCCCCTTTGCTGGTTCTGCTGTCTCCCCTAGACCCTCAACAGCCCCCACAATCTATATGGAAGGGGTTTTAGGGTGGCAGCAACAGATGTAGACCACGACCCAGCTGGCCCTCGGCCATAATTCTTTTATCTACTTATCCTGTTATTTAAGAACAAGTTCATACATTGGGTCACCATCCACAGTCTGCATTGTGGCTTTGCTGTGACAGACAGTTGGGCAGAGAAAGTATCTGGGTAGCTCTGAGACTTCAAGTCTGAGTACTGTGTCTACTCACTGGGGCTTCATGGTTGGCCCCTAGGGATCGCAGACCCTTCCTTTCTAGCAGAGACCAAGACAAAATGGAGTTGAGTGGAAGATCCTCAGCCTAGATCCTGAGGTGCGGTTTTCCTGCTGCTCCCAGAGCTGCCTGGTGGGGATGACGGGGTTGTGAATCCAGAAGGAGGCTCAAAGGTGCTGCTTTTACTACCCCCATTTGTCCTAAGGGCCCTGTTTCCAGGAGACTTTGCTGTTTTTCCAGCCCCTCATTGAGCTACGAAGGTCTCTCTGCACAGCAAAATACAGCCCCGTGTCCACTGCAAATAGAAGTACCATCACCAGGGAGAAAGGGATTTGGGGCCAATGTAGGAGTGATGAGGTGGATGGAACTGCTGAACCTAATGGGAGAAGCAGAGGGATGAGAAAAATGACACTTGTTAAGGCAGAAATTTGGTGTCCAATTCTTTCCTTTTATCTAGTGGTTAAATAAATATAAAGGTCTGGGTCCCCTGGGTGGCTCAGTTGGTAAGGTCTGCCTTCAGCTCAGGTCATGATCCCAGGGTCCTGGGATCGAGCCCCACATCGGGCTCCCTGCTTGGTGGGGAGCCTGCTTCTCCCTCTCCCTCTGCCTACACCTCCCCCTACTTGTACTCTCTCTCTCTCTGTCAAATAAATGAATAAAATCTTAAAAAAAAGATAAAGGTCTTTGAATCTTTGGTGTGATCTTAGAGACACATTAACGCACCCCCCCATTCTCCCCTCAGTTAGAGTTACTTCATCCGTAAGGTAGACTCAATAATACCTATAACCTCATAACGTTGTGGTGAGGGGGTCACTGTGATGGTCAAACTGGGTGCATGGAAAGAAGCACTTAGCGGGGTGTCGAGCACACAGAAAGGTGCCCGATAAACGTCAACTCATCTTTGTTACGGAAGGGGAACTGGAGACTCAAAGAGACTAATAGTTTATGCACTATTACATGATTAATGAGCAGCAGAGCCAGGACCCAGTTTCCATGCCCTCTCTGTGAGCCAGTGAGGGGCGCCCACCAGGTTGGTTCTTGGCTAAGACTTGAGGCTTGGAGAGGAAAGGAGGGCAGTGAAGATGGGCTAGCACTGTAGGGACACATAACATTGTGGGCGTGGTGTGACTGGGGCAAGGAGGGACAGGTGTACTTATGGGGCAGGAAATGTGGCTTCTGTTCGTGCAGAGTCAATGACACCCCTCAGAACCCCTTGTAAAGAAGCCTGTGGAATATTCCAGAATCTCCTTTCCACTCATCTTCACAGTCTGAGGGCAGACTCCATCCATGCCCAGGGGGTTCTGGACCCTCGAGAGCTGTGCAGCTTTTACCTTGAATGATGATGTCCACAGGCTCTGAAGACTCGTTTTTCTTCCCAATAAGCCCCCTGCAGAAGTAGGAGCCACTGTGTTTGCTTGTTGCTGCTGGAATGTGGAAGTCAGAATTATTGTAAGAAAACTTCTTGCTTTTTCCATTCTGGAAATATTGAACTTTCCGTACGGGGTTGTTCTTCCAGCTGTGGCACTTCAGCCAGATGGGCTCCCCCTCCTGGAACACCTGCCGAGGCGTCCAGAGCAACAGCCAACCTGAAAGACACGGAGGCCACCGGCCCCGGGGCCTCAGCAATCAGAGCCAAGACCCTGGGAAGGGGACACTCACCACCCAGATCCTGGGGCGCCACGGAGAGCCAGCCTGGGAGCCATCCCTGCAGAGCTTGCTTCGGGAAAAAGCCCACTGGGCCCTGCAGGAGAACTCATGTCACACCAAGACTTTTTGTCTAACAGGGAAGAGGGACACACAAATCAAACCGTAAGGGTAGAGCAGAGGGACCAAGGGAAGAGGTAGGGGGGAAGCCATCTGCAGGGTCCTTAGGGCTGCCCTGGGATTTGCTATGGCAAGTAAGGCTACAAGCAGCCACCATAAGTTCTAGGTCAAAGAGTAAAAATTGCATTTGAAAATGATGATTTGTGGGGTGCCTGGGTGTCTCAGTTGGCTGAGCGTCTGACTCTTGGATCCAGCTCAGGTCATGACCTCAGGGTTGTGGGATCGAGCCCCACATCGGGCTCCATGCCCAGCACAGAGTCTGCTGGAGATTCTCTCTCTCCCTCCCCCTCTACCCCTCCACCCACGCACGCACAAGCTCTCTTTCTTTCTCTCAATAAATAAATAATTTAAATCTTAAAAAAAAAATGACGATTTGCTCCATTAAAGGAAAGGTTGAGGGGCGCCTGGGTGGCTCAGTTGGTTAAGCGTCTGCCTTCGGCTCAGGTCATGATCCCGGGGTCCTGGGATCGAGCCCCGCATCTGGCTCCCTGCTCCACGGGAAGCCTGCTTCTCCCTCTCCCACTCTCCCTGCTTGTGTTCCCTCTCTTGCTGTGTCTCTATCTGTCAAATAAATAAATAAAATCTTTAAAAAAAAAGATTATGGTTATAAGAATACATATAGATAGTCTGGTGGCCTTTGGGCCAGTCTGTCCTGCCATGGACTTCATGAATGTCCATATGTACATCTATTCAGCGAAGATTTGGTTGAGCACTCACTAATGTACCAGGTGTTGTGCAGTCTGGGGTTACCCGCTGACGACGACACATGATCCCTAACCTCAAAGAATTTGTAGACCCAACACAGAAAAACACATACGCAGAAATAATTCCAACACAGCGTGCTACAACAGACAAAGAACAAAGGTCTCGAAGGCCGAAGAGAATGGCACAAAGAGGACTTCTCAGAGGAGGAGAAAGTGAAACGAGTCTTGAAAGATGATTGAGAGTTTTTCCTGGTGAAGTTAATGCTCATGGTCACAGCTTAGTACAATCCTCATTGATGGGACTTCCAAAGCCAGGTTCTAGATCGAACTCCAAGGCAAACTAATAGCTCTCAGGCTTGATTTTTCTAATAACCCATTTTATTTGGTCTAAGGTAGCCACGCCTCACCTAGCTAGGGAACAGACATTCCTCCCCGTAACTCCGTAGCATGAAGACCGTGTCAGCTATGTGGTGGTCAGAGGCTAAGGAGCCACGGAAGTCAGCTTCAGAGGCCTAGTTCTGTGAAACTCTTTGCAAGTCAGGCCCCCCTTCCCCTCCAGGCTCCTTCCACCTGTACCATGGTGCCCCTGAGGCAGCCACTGAAGTAGCGTCAGGCTTGAGAGGGGACACTGCAGGTACTGGGCCAGGTGCTGTGATTCCAGGGACAGCGGGACATAGCCCTGCCTCTGACATCCTCCCCTCACCTGCTTCTGATGCCTGCATTCTGCAAACAATGCTAAAGACTTCCGTTCCATGACCAGTGTGCAGGCTGAACATGTCTCTATCCCCACTAGGAGAGTTACGCTGAAGTTTAAGTTTGAGTGTGGCATTCATGGGGACAGGGTGGTAGATAGGACCCTGGGCCGTTTGGAAGGGTTTGGAGGGTCACTTAGGGCATTGTGCGCCTGAGAGTCAGATGGAGATGGAGGTCATAAAAACAGAACCATTAACTTATTCAATAAATATCAGTGAGCACTAATGGCATGGCCTGACCTTCAGGTGACACCATGCTCTTGGGTACATTCTATGTGCATGGTGGTTGCTGGGACTGTGCCCTGCAGGGTCCTGGGTCCATTAGGCACCAGCTTTTGACATTTTGCCCAAGGCCTGCTTGGAGATAGGACTACGACTCTGGTATAATTCAGGGTGGCCACAGATCATCTCGTCTCAGTTTTAACCCCCAAGTTTCGGGTCTTCTCAAGTCTTCCGCTTCCACCCTCTATTGGCGAGTCCCCTTTTCCCCTTCGCCCACTCACCCACGTGGACTTCGAGCTGCACGGGGTCACTGAGTTCGGAGAGTCCCTTCCGGCACCTGTACTCGCCGCTGTCTTCAACGCTGGCAACTTTGATGAAGTAGCTGGTCTGATTTGAGATGAGGGTCCCATTGTGCAGCCACTGGGTGGAACTGTCCCCAAAGGGATCGGTCCCCTGGCACTTGAGAGTCACACTGTCCGACGTGAGGACCCTATTGTATGGAGGCTCCAGGACCACCACAGCCTTTGTGAGGTCTGCTAAGGAACCAAGAGAGGGTGGATTAGGGCAGGGAGCGGAGCGGGCCTTACACTAGCATTCCCGGGGAGGCTCAGAGCCAGAGCAAGCCCATTGCAAACCCACGCTTGGCGACTCCGCCTTGGTCGGTGACTCAGACTCAGAACATCTTGGCTTCAAGGCACTTAGCCCCATTTCTGGCCTCTCATTATCCTGAGGAAAATTAGCCAGAGAAGCCTAGGGCCAAGGCCGACTGTACTGGGGAAGTGCCCCCTGACAACCCCACACCAACTGTTTCCCAGCGCCCCGTGGCTGTTACACACTGTGTGCCCAGCTGGATCCATCCGAGACCACAAAGCAAACTCACCAGCTTGTGTGCCAGCAGAAACTGCAAGACAAAAGGGCGAAACAAATGCTGAACAGAAGTGGAGATCAGGGGGCTGGAGTGTGGAAGGGGTGTAAATTCCCCCGCCAGCCCCTGCCTTGGGAGTCCCGTGTCGCCAAGAATCAAGGTATGTATGGTGGCTACCTTTCCCGCTGCCTGCCTTCTAGTCACCAGTGTTGACGTCTCCTGTCCTGCCTTCCACCCACATCCCCGCTTTCAACACCACTCCCTTCCTCCTTAGTCCCTCTTCTCAAACTCCCAAAACAAGGGTATAGACTGAATTTCCCTGAATCAAGCCAGAGACACCACGTCAACCCAAGTCCTCCCACAAGGGTGGAAATCAGAAGTCTTGGAGGGGAACCCAATGATGTCAGAACGGAAGGGACAGAACTTAGGGACCATCTATCTGGTCCATAGCCTTCAATTTACAGATAGGGAAACTGAGCCCCAGCAGGGTGAAGGAACAGAGACCTCCCAGTCCCCCTTCGCTTCCTGGTTATGCCCAAATCAGAGCCTGCCTTCTCATCTCTAGTGTCCCAGGGGTTTGTCCTGGGAGCTCTATTGAGCGCTCTGCATGTGGTAAGGGGTCTTATTCCTTGGTAGGGGTCCTCTCCCCGGCCTGAAAAGTGGGCTCTGCTGAACCCAGGGCATCTGGAGCTTCTCTCGCAGCCCAAGTGACTCTGACTTACCTAGGAGCAGCAGAGCCGTTGAGGGTAGCAACCGCCTCATGCTGTCACATCAGAGAGAAGTCGCCGCGGATACACTGAGCCCTTATGGGACGCACGCAGCTCACTTGAAGAGAGGAAGTAAATAGTCTTTCCCCCACCCCCCAGCTCAGTACTCTCTAGGTTCCTTTTCCCAGAACGTCATCTGATTTCTGAACCAGAATTCTGACAAGTGAGCCCCGTGATAGGGCAGGAAGGAGAAGAAAAAAGTCTGGAAGAGAAGCTGAGGAGGCATGTCCCCCTTGGGGGTCCACATAGGTCTACAGGTGAGCATCTAGTGACACAGAGGCTGTCAGAATGCAGCTGGTAAATCTCAAGGTATTTCCCCCCCACCTGGTGGGTTTGGATCCACTCAGTGCCAAAGACAAGATAGCAGGACCCTGGGGATGAGACTCCAGAGGGAGAGCATTCACCAAGGGATCTCTGGTCCTACTTCAGAACTTGTCACTGCCCTGACCCCACGGAATCCAGCTGGGACCTGCCTCCGTACATTGAAATCTTCAAAACGCTAGAAAGCATCCCTCCCCCCAGGGTTATCTCCACCAGCATATTTTTCAAAATTCAAAATGCATGTGCCTTGGGATCCGCAATGCACTTCTTAGCGTGAATTTGACCGTGAGATTCACACCCTCTGTTAAAGGAAACCCAGGCAGTGGGGGAGGAATGGAGCCCTGGGGCTGGGGGGGGATGTCACTGATTGGTTGCAGGGAAGGCAGAGAAGGAGGAGTGGAGGGGAGGAGAGACAGGAGCTCTTTACAATCAACCCACCATTACCAGGACTGAGCTAAGTCACCGCAGCTCAGGTGAGCTCAGACCCTCGGGGACCCACCGGGCCTGGGCTGGCCTGGGCTCCTTACTGAAAAAGGTGGAGGTGCAGCGGCGGGGAAGCCATCAGATTGCGAACCTGTTCTGCGCTCCCTAGATGCACCCCTCTCCCCAACACATGCACCTCCGTACCCTCCCCTTCTCCCCCTCCCACTTTGTTTAAATCCAGGTCTCAGAGAATCAAATGGCTCTGCTTGGCAGTGCCACTGCCCCAGGGGGTTCCTGGACATCTGGGACAGGTCTCACTCGAAAAAGCCTTGGAAAAGGCCGGGAGGTGAGCAGCAGACAGGTGTGAGGTTTGGCAGCGGTAGAGGGGCGGCGGGGCGGGCACGGGTGCCTGCTGGCCACTGCTTGGGACCAGTGCCCCTGTCCATCCCAAAGTCATATAAAAACCACCTCTCAGGATTTTGTTTTGCTTTGTTTTGCTCCCAGTAGAGTTCATCGGTGCCCCCCTCCCACCCACCCTCCGCCTTCATGCACTCTTGCCGCAGCCCCTCCCCACAGGCCCTGGGGCTTGATGTCTGGTTAGGGTCCACCCGGGACTCGAACCCCGCAGCCATTCTAGCGCTCCCTCTCAAGCGCCGCGTTTACACCTTGCAAAATCCAGACCAGCATCTGAAAACGTAAAGCCCCACACTATGCACTTCAGATGCTTCTCTGGGAAACCTAGGCCCGGAGAGTGCCCCCCCCCTTCCCGGGGGCGGGGGACTGTGGAAAGCTTCCGAGGTGAAGGGAGACCCGCCCCGCCCCGCGCTCTCTGTTCTTCACAGTTCTGCGTGGCTTTCTCGCACGTGGCTCCCGGTTCGCGGCATTCACTTTAGTTTGCCTTCTTTGCAGTTCTATTGTCTCCTCGGACTCATCTTCTGTCTGTGGTCTTCACGTGGAGGGAGGAATTGTTGACTGCGGAGGATGGGCGATAGGAAGCAGGGAACCCAGGAGGACCGCAAGAGTGGGGAGCACTCTGCAGGTTTTCATCAAGTGCTTACTGAGCCAGCCTCAGCTTGAGCCTGGGGCTGCAAGGGCTAATTTTATGGGGTAGCTAGAACGCACAGTTTTCAAAGGACAGGTGGTCTTGGGATAGCTTATGCTGGAGTGTTCGTTTGTCTCCATGCTTGCCTTTTCTTTTCTCCCCTCATTGTTGTTTTTTCCTCTCTCCCTTCTTCTCTCCCCTTACTTTCCCTTCACAATTGACATGCCAGCCACAGCACAAGGTTCTGCGATGACCAGGCCAGTTAGTTTTCATCCCCCGGTACTTACACTTGTGTAGGGGAGACCACCAGATAAGGGCCTGAAGTGCCAGAGGGACCCTGAGAGTATTTGCAAAATCCTGTTTGTGTACAAAGAAGGCACCTGTGGGAGGAGTCACGTGGGAGTGGATCACTTTAAATGGATCACAAAAGATAATTGTATGTTCAGCAGGAAGGTTTTGAGAAAAAGGCATTTCAGGCAAACAGGGAAGCATGAGCAAAGATGGGATGAAATAGGCTGATGTGTTTGCAGAGCTGGGTATAGCTCCCCAAGATTTGTGAGAACCACAAAGGAGAAGCACAAGCTAAAAGGTTAAGGGTGGGGCGCTGGGTGGCTCAGTCGGTGGTTAAGCATCTGCCTTCGGCTCAGGTCATGATCCCTGGGTCCTGGGATGGAGCCCTGCATCGGGCTCCTTGCTCAGCGGGGAGGCTGCTTCTCCCTCTGTCTGCCCCTCCCCCTGCTTGTGCTCTTGAGCTCTCTCTCTGTCAAATAGATAAATAAATAAAATCTTAAAAAAAAACCGTGCAAGATGGGAGGTGAAGGCCTTCCCTGGTGATGCGAATGAAGTTGTGGCCCCTCCATCCCCTTACTCCTCTAAGAGCTTGTGCTTTTCCTTTGTAGTACTCATCAGACTTTGGTCAGGTCTTTGAGGGCAGGGAATCTGTTCCTCTTGTTTATATTGTATCCCCAGCATTTAGCACAGTGCCTAAAACATACTTGGCGCTCGATATCTATGGAGTGATCATGAAGGACTTTGTATGTCATTGTGAACAGTCTATACCTTCTTAGATTGCTTTCAGAATAATTTTTATAAAATGTAAAACCGATTATCAACATTTTAAGCTGGGGAATGACATGATCAGTTTTACGTTTTATAAGAATTACTCTGATAGAAGTCCAATAAATAAACTGGAGAGGAGAGAGATCGAAGGTGGAGAGAAGAGTTGGGAAGTTATTTTGACAGTCTAGCCAAGAGGAGATTCCCTGTTAAAGAGGTGGAAATGCAATGGAAGCCTCTACGAGAGATGTGAAGAAGGTAGAACGGACAGGATTTGGATGAGTGATTGGCTATGAGGGTAACAGAGAAGGAGGGGTCTGGGCGATGCACAGCTTTTTGATCTGGATGATGAGGAGGATGGTGGTACATTGCATGGACATAAGAAATAAAGGAAGAGGAGCAGGCTTTGGGGGGGAGATAATGATCTCAGCTCTTGACCTTATTGAGTTGGAGGTAGTTGTGATTTCAGGTGAAGATTCCAAGTAGGCAATTGGGCATATGGCCTGGGAACTCAGAAGCAGGTCTGGACAAAAGACAAGATTTAGGAGGCATCAACATGGTGTTTTAAACTTTTGATAAAAGCTTTAGTCCTTTTCCTAAGAAAAAATGCAAATAAATATACACATAAATTTCCCTATAATTTAAGAATTTCCATGTGAAGCCCATCCAGAGATCCTAGGTTCAGATATAATATGGGTAAGATCTCTCTGTCTGAGTATCGAGTGAGAAAAAAGGGGACCTCCAGTGAGGGAAGGAAGTAGAGTAGATGGGAGGTGGGGTGGGAGAAGGGGAGCAATGACAGAAACTTGGCACCCAGCAACTTTTGCAGAGTGTGAAAAGGAAGAACAGCTGACAAAGGAGATTGGGGAGGAGGGGTTAGAGAAGAGAGGAGAATAGGGAAGCCCAGGCTGCAGAGACCTTTAAGGAGGCAGAAGTCAACAGTATTAAGAGCTGTAGAAACTTCAAGAAGTACTTTCAATGTGGCCTTCTGGGACCTATTCATGACCTTTGCCTGAACAATTTCAAGGGCTGTAGTTGGGGGACAAAAACTGATAACTTTTGGTTGAAGATTGAGTAGAAGTGAAAGAGTGTTTTCATGAATTACTACTCCTTCTGAGAATCTCCATTATGAAGGCATTGTGGACCTTTGTCGAGGCTGTCCAGGGGCTTTGTCGCGGCTGTCGGGGATGTAGCCTTCGTATCAGCATCTCATTCTCCCTTGAGGAAGCCCCCACTGTGAGTAGTCTTAATAGAAAGTGGTGACTGGTTTCCGCTACATAAGCCAAGTGGGCCAGATCCCCCTTTCCCCTGCCTTGGGCCAGTGTTATGTGCTGAGCTGTGTCTCTCACAAATTTATATGTTGAAGTTCTAACCCCGAGTACCTCAGAATGTGACTGTATTTGGAGACAGAACCTTGGAAAGGTCATTAAGTTAAAATGAAGTCATTAGGATGTGTCCTAATCCAATATGACTGGTGTCCCTACAAGAAGAGAAGATTAGGACACAGGCACAGAGGGAAGACCGTGGGAAGACAGAAAGAGAAGATGGCCGTCTACAAGCCAAGGAGAGAGGACTCAGAAAAAACCCAACCCTTGATCTCAGACTGTTAGCCTCCAGAACTGTGAGAAAATAAATTTCTGTTCTTCAAACCACCTGGTGTGTGGTACTTTGTTACATAGCAGCCTGAGCTGATTCAGACAGGAAGCCAAGGAGCAGACATGTGATCTAGGCTTGGCCAACTTGTCTCTTCTGGAATGTTGAATCCCGAACAAGTGACACTTATTCACTTATAAGGGAGATTCATTCATAAGGGAAGGAGATGGTTGACGACTAGTCATCACAACAACAGGAGAGGATGACCTGCCTCCAGTTTCCACCCAGTAAATTCCTTTCCTTTCCTTAATATACCTAGATTCTGAGACAGTTGCTTACAGTCAAGAGCCCTGACTGATACAGTAAGAAAGGAAAATCAGAAGATGGTAACTAGAGGGGATCAAGGAAAGAAAAGGAGATTTTGTTTTGTCTTAAGGGAGAGACTTGAACTTATCCACAGGTCATTTAACTTTTTTTTTTTTAATTTTATTTATTCATCTGAGATACAGAGATACAGACAGAAAGAGCACGAGCAAGGGGAGAGGCAGAGGCAGAGGCAGAGGGAGAGGCAGAGGCAGAGGGAGAGGGAGAAGCAGGCTCCCCGCTGAGCCAGGAGCCTGAATGTGGGGCTCGATCCCAGGACCCTGGGATCATGACCTGAGCTGAAGGCAGACGCTTAACCATCTGAGCCACCCAGGCGCCCCGTCATTTAACTTTCTTAACAGCCACTATGGTGACTGACTTCACTCTCCACGGCAGCCTGCTAGTCAGAATGTTGGCGTAGGCAGCTAGGTGGGTTCTAACAGGAGACCTGGACGTCTGCAACGAGGAAGTCCCGGCCAGCTACGGGGAGAGTCAGAGGCCTTCCGGGAAGCCCTCCACCAGAGCCGGATCAGACCAGATAGGCCACAGACTGCAGCGGATGCCATGACAGAAACCCCTGACCAATAAGGAAGAAAAAGTGCAAAACCCTGCTTCCTGCCCCAAAGTAATGAATATTCCATCCCCTAGTTAGCAACTCTCAAAAAAACACTAGAAACTCAACCCCAGAGGTGAGCAGCGGTATTTTGAGCTCACAGGCCCTCACATCTCGAAAGGGTACTTTTCACCTTAATCAACTTTCCCCCTTGTGTTGCTTTTCACTGTGCTGTGTCTATCCTTGAATTCTTTCTCTTGAGGAGACCAAGAAACTTTGGTGACATCTTTGGGACAGGCTGGGTCGAGGCCCCAGGGCCTGGGGTGTCCCCAGTTCACCTGGCAACAAGAACAGTTATAACCCCCCCCCCCCCACCGTGAATCAAGGGTAGGAGACACAGATCCATCTCTCTCTCTCTCTCTCTTTTTTTTCCAGATCAATCTCTTGGTGGAGAGAGTGTCAAAAATCTGTTGTCATGTGTCAATATTGCCACAACTAGCGACTTCAGTAACTTTTAGAGGATTTCCTGATCCTTTGAGGGTACGCTGATTAAAGCGAAATCTTTAAAATAGACAGTCTTGGGGCGCCTGGGTGGCTCAGTCGTTGAGCGTCTGCCTTCGGCTCAGGTCATGATCCCGGGGTCCTGGGATCGAGTCCCACATCGGGCTCCCTGCTCAGCGGGAAGCCTGCTTCTCCCTCTCCCACTCCCCCTGCTTGTGTTCCTGCTCTCGCTGTCTCTGTCAAATAAATAAATAAAATCTTAAAAAAAAAAAAAAATAAATAAAATAGACAGTCTCTGTGGACATGTATGGGAGACTGTAAAATAGAGGGAAGGAAAGAATTTTCATCTTACCCGAGAACAATCACAGGAAGAAGGGAGATGGTTGGTATTAACCGGAAAGAAGAAAGCCATTACCGACGCTCCCTCCCTCCCTCTCTCCCAAGAGTTTGGATACAGTTATAGCCACGAGAAGACTGTACCTCGTGGCACTTTCTTAGCTCAGCCCTGTAGTGCAATTGCTGAGATATCCACGAAACAGGGACTTCTTGAACTCTGATCCATAGTAGCCTCTGAGTTCTCTGCAACTCAAAACTTGCCATGACTCAGTTGACTTAACAAGTATAATACGACGTACAGTGAGGGGGTAACACTACCCAATATCCATCCTTCCTCCTTCCTAATACAGTGCTGATTTGATTCAGGAGCTCACGTCATCCCATATACAGAGGTGAATCCTGATTGGTCTAAGCCATGAGGGTATAGCATTCTCCTGGCTCTTATTGGCTAAGTGAGGGATGAGGGGACATTGTCCAAAAGATCCAACCGGGCAGAAAGAAATGGCTTTTATATGTCATATTTGGGAGAGAGGGTGTCTCTCTTCCACTGGATATGAATAAGGACTCATTATGTCTCAACGTTTGTTGGCAGCTATTGGTAAGACTTTGAGGGCAGCCAGCATGAGGCCAAAGCCAAACTACGAAGGAGGGCAGAGAGGAAGGGAGGGGTAGAATGTCGCCTTGGTGACATCACCGAACTTCTGAGGCAACCAGTCCAGATTTTCATAATTGGAGATACATTTCCTTATTGTTTAAGCCTGTTTAAATCAGGCTTGCTACTTGGAGACAAATGCATCCTAATGAATACCTAGGTATTTATGGAGTACCAACTAAAAGGATACGAAACTCTCTTTCTGGAAAGAGCTACTAGTGAATAGGGGAGAAAACTTGGTGTTTAATGAAGAGAGAGAATACTGAGGGGGAGGCCAGGAGTTCTAGACCTAGCTTATGGGACCCGGAACAAGTCACCGAATCCCACCAGAACTCAGTCTCTACATCCAGGGGAGGAGAAGGTGGACTCTATGTTTGTTAAGATCCCATCTGATTAGACAGTTCTGCCTTAATGAATGTCAACTAGAGGAAAGACGACTCCTCACTTTTCGGTAAGCATCGCCGATCCACAAAGAAATGAACAATGAAGGCCCAGAGAGAGGGAAAAAAAAAAAATGTAATTGCCTTTTAAAGGAAATATTCTGGGGCGCCTGGGTGGCTCAGTCGTTAAGCATCTGCCTTCGGCTCAGGTCATGATCCCAGGGTCCTGGGATCGAGCCCCGCATCGGGCTCCCTGCTCAGCGGGGAGCCTGCTTCTCCCTCTCCCACTCCCCCTGCTTGTGTTCCCTCTCTCGCTGTGTCTCTCTCTGTCAAATAAATAAATAAAATCTTAAAAAAAAAATTTAAAGGAAATATTCTACTTGTTCAATTTAATAGCAAAATATAGTAATCTCTGAACTAGAAATACAATCGATATCAGAGTCATTTAATACAAAAGATTCACTGTTACACGTCCAGTAAAGTGAGGAAAAGAAACAGAAAAGGAAACTGGCAGAATCAAAGAGAAGGTGGGGGGGGGGCAGAGAGTGAGACACAAGATATGCCGTGGGAGCAGAAGGTAGAGAAAACCCTGGAAAAGTTAAAGGTAACAGGAAATGTACCTGGGTTCACAGACCCCAAGTCTCAAACATAGTTGGAAGACGCACACAGCACAGGACACACACACAGAGGTCTGGAAACAGACACATACAGGTGGTCATGGGGAAAGAGGAAAGTCAACTCCACACAACAGGAAGTCATAGATGCAAGGGGGGTGGGGAGAAAACAACACAGAAACAAAATTGGTTTTGTGGTGTGACTTTAAGTGACAGCCTGTTTACTTTGGATTGTGCTCATTAATATGATACAGCTTATTGACATAAAAGAGGGATCTAGAACTTTGATGCCATCTGCTAGAGGGACTTATAAATGCCCTCCCTTGTTATCCCCGTCAGAACACACTTAGGAGTCCCCCCAGCCTTGCAACCATTGAAAGTTTCAAAAGAAGTGTGATGATATGGTTTTGGGGAGGATGTTGGCCAAGGAGGAAGGAAATCCAGGTTTCGATTTCAGTAGGACCATTGCTTTCTGTCAAGCCACTTCTCTTCCCTAAACCCGTTTCTTCCTTCCTCAAGTGAGGTAATGATTATGTCTAGCTCCTTCTATCTTAAATAGGCTGGCTCCCAATGGTAATTTCCAGACACTGCAGAATGCAGTAGCCTTTGTCTTTTAAAAATCCCAACTTTGGGGAACTACAGGGATTTTCTAGCAGAGCTAGCAAATGATTTCCTCTAAGATGTAAAAATTAATCAGAAAGCCTGAACTCATGCTTTCACTCACATGCAAACTAGTCAGTATCCAGGAAAGTAAAAGGTAACACCAAAAGAAGGTTTAGAAAGGAGACGGAAACACCGTTTTGTTTCGTTACTCAATGCCGTCCCTCTGCGATGAGGTTGTTTGGAGGCCCCTCAGGAGTGTGAGCAGAACCCAGAACCAGCCCTGGAGATTCAGTCCTTGTCCCTCTCACCAGTGTGAGAGGTCGTTGTCTGCTTTAAACATTTTCTGTTTGAAAACATGCACATGAAGGGATAATATACTCTTGCCACTAAATAAGTAAAGCACTTCAGAAGTTAATGAACCAAAAGTGAAAGTGACTCTTAATGACCTTTCTCCCTTCCTCAGGGGTAACCACTGAAAATGTTATATCCTTCTAGAACTTGCCCTATGCATTCATATTCATGTAAACACATAACTATCTATACATCTCTATATTCTGTTCATTTGTTGCTGATACTGTTTACATATTGTATACAGGATTTTCCCGCAACTTGATTTTTTTACAGTAATTCCACATACCCACAGGCACATGCTACTCAACATTTTTCACATTTTTTTCGTTGGAGAAAAAGATGTTAAATACTTTCAAGGAACGTGTGGGAAGGAGGAGACAGGGTTACTCCTTTGAGTTGGATTCTTAAAATGCTCGGGTCATTATCGGAACCAGAAGAGAGGCTTTGTCCTGGAAGGAGGCGGCCTGCTCCGCAGCTGTTTCTTCCTTCCTAACAGAACATGAGTTAGCTCAGATCGATGGAGGCCAGACCTCTTCCCAGCCTCAGGAAGTGACCTTTAGTTCATGTAAGTCAGAGTCATTTGGAAGGCTTGTTGAAGTACAAACTTGTGGGCCTCACTCAGATTTTCTGATTGTGGTGGGCCTGGGAATTTGCATGCATCCCTTCCTTCCTTTCTTTCAAGTTTATTTATGTATTTTTTTTTTTAGTCATCTCCACACCCAACCTAGGGCTTGAACTCACGACCCTGAGATCAAGAGTCACAAACTCTACCAACTGAGCCAGCCAGGTGCCCTGAGTTTGCATTTCTAGTAAGTTTCCAGGTGATGGTGATCCTGCTGGTCCCAGAACCCACTTTGAGAACCACTTCCCTTGCCAGAGAGAAGGAGACTCCCTGCTGAGGGTGGAGCCTGAAGCAGAGTTTGACCTCAAAACCCTGAGAACATGACCTGAACTGAAATAGAGAGTTGTTAAGTTTGACTGACTGAGCAGCCAGGTGCCCCTCACATTCTTTTTATTAAGTTTGTAATTTTAATTCCAGTGTAATTAACTTGTGTTCTATTAGTTTCAGGTGTACAATATAGTGATTTAACAATTCTATACATTACTCAGTGCTTATCACGATAAGTGTGCTCTTCATCCCCGTCACCTCTCCCCACCCCACCCCCCACTTCCCCTCTGGCAACCAGCAGTGTGCTCTCTATAGTTAAGAGTCTTGCTTGGTTTCCCTCATCCCTCATCCCTCTCCCTCCTTTGTTCGTTTGCTTTCACATTCTTTTTCTTAACCTTTGGTAACTTGATAGTTGAGAAATGGGGTCTCATCATTTTAACTTTCATTTCTTTGATTACTAGTGTGTCTGAACACTTCCCATGTATTTTACTGGCTGCATTTCCTCTTTCATATTTCTATTAGATGGGAAGCACTTAAGACCTGGTGTCTGGCGCACTTAGACATTTAAGGTCTGTTTAACCAAATGTCTTTGGATGTCTGTTGGTACCCCCGACCCTGCTTATTGCTCAGGACTCTATGTTTTTCACCTTACACTTGATCTTAGCTAAAAGGCAGAGAAGTAATCTATGTTTTCCTCCTTAATGGCTTGTATAATAAAAATACCTCTTTGGGGGGCATAATTAAAATTTTTTTTTTTTTTTGCAAAATCTGCAGTTGGTAGTTTGAGTTGATTTTAGTTTTGTATTACTCAGAAATTTAAAAGTTTTATGAAGATCTTTCCCTCCTTCTCACTACCCCCCCAGGCTTAGAAATCTTTTTCTTTCTTGAAAGAATTTGATCACCGTTCAGCTCTATTATACTCCGGGTGTCCTGTAGCTTGGTTCTTTATGTCACCCTGTGATCCTTCTGAAATGTATATGTGAGTTTTGATGTTTGTCTAACAACTTGCTTTATTATGCTCCCTACTTTAAGAAAAAATTGTGGTGAGAAACACATAGCATAAATTTACCACCTTAACCATTTTACAGTGTACAGCGGTGTTTAATGTATTCACATTGCTATACAACAGATCTCTAGAATTTTCTCATCTTGCAAAACTAAAACCCTATACCCACGAAACATTAATTCTCTCTCTCCTCTCTCCCAAGCCCTTAGCAACCATCTTTGTACTTTCTGATTCTATGGTTTTGACTTCCTTAGATACTTCTTTTGAGTGGAATTATACAGTATTTGTCCTTTTGTGACTGGTGTATTTTGCGTACTTTAATGTCCTTGAAGTTCATTCATGAGGTAGCATGTGAGACGATTTCCCTCTTTTTAAAGGCTGCCTAATATTCTACCAAATGCATATGTCACATTTTCTGTATGTATTTATCTCTTGATATATATTTATTTGGGCATTTGTGTTGTTTCCATGTCTTGGCTATTGTGAATGATGCTGCAAGGAACACGGGAGTGCGGATAAAACTTCACAATCCTGTTTTGAATTCTTTTGCTAAGGTGATGGTGGTTGGGTTGAGATATTCAGCAAGGAGGACTAGCAAAATTAGATGTGGATTATGAAAAAGAGGAAGGAAGCCACTATGATACCCAGATTTCTGGCTTAGGAGGTACCATTTCCTAAGGTGGGAAATATGAAGGGAAGGAATTTAGCTGGGATGGAGCTGCGGGTACATGATAAGTTCAGGTTTGGAGACTCTGGGTTTGAGGTGTCTGCAGGACATAACAGTGAGTGATTAGGATCAGTTGGATATCAGGAAGGAGAAGGCTGGGCTAGAACCAGAGGCATAGACTCCAGCTGAATTGTGCTTTAGGAAATTAACTGGAAGCCATAGAAGTGATTCCTTTATTTGCTGAGGCCTCAAGGTAGATGTATTTCTAGTGACAAGAAGATAATTTTGAATCACTTAGAATCTCATTTATAGTTCTTCAAATGTTCTGGTGAAATATTTACTTGCTACCGAGCAAAGCAGCTTCACTCTCCTCAGAAGCAACCCTCAGCATGCTTGGCTTAGGACCATTTTCCTACCCACCCACCCCCCCAGCCCCCGAATCTTTACCCTCGCTGGAGACCCATGCACCTGATACAGTGGACAAAGGACAGAGCAGGTCTGAGCGGGATCTAAGCTATATGAGCTGCAGACCTTAAATGTTGGATCTAACTCCTAGTTTTCTGCTACAACTTCAAATCCTACCCTCATCCCTAAGGACCCAAAACCAGAGTGCAGATGAATGAAAGCAAAACTATTTCTGAATCATTGTCTGACATCAAGAGTCATTCAAGCAGAAGAGCAGAGCAAGTGGCTTAAAGTAAGAGCGTTCTCAGGTTCTTCTTGCTCCTGAACCTGACTCATTCTTACTTCCCTAGTCCCTTAGACTGGCTGTTTTTTGTGTTAAACCACTCACTCAGATCTTTCTTTAGTTTTCTTTCTTTCTTCTTCTTCTTTTTAAAAATATTTTATTTATTTATTTATTTGAGAGAGAGAGAGAACATGAGCGGTGGGAGGGGCAGAGGGAGAAGCAGACTCCCCACTGAAAAGGGAAGCCCGATGTGGGGCTCAATCCCAGGACCCCAGGACCATGACCTGAGCCACCCAGGCGCCCCTTTCTTTAGTTTTCTCCTGCAGCTGAGACTCACATTGCCCATTTTGTTTCGACAGAGGGCAGTAGAGAGCTGCCAACAGCTTACATTTCTAAGCTCAGAGAAAAAGTCCATTTACATTATCCCAATGTCCAGGTCCCAAAATATGGCACATCAGGCTTCATGTGTTCATGAATGTGAGAGATCTTTGTGGAGGGAGGGAAGTCCCTGGAGAGTCAGCAACTTTTAGATGACTCCTCCTCTTGCAAACAACAGTTTAGCTATGTGCAACTCATGGAGGGCTTTATGAAGGAGTTTGGCCTTGAAGAATAAGTATGAGTTGGCAAAATAGCTTTGTTCACAGAAAATAGCATGGGCAAAAACATGGCAACACGTGGCAAATTTAGGGAACGACAAAAAGATAGGTATTAGTGGAGCACAGGACTGGGGTGGGGACAGCAGTGATAGATACGCTCTCAGACGCTATGTGCTACCCTGATGGGTATAGATGCCATCTTGAAGGGTTGAATATCATCCTGAAGACAATGGGAAATCACCGAAGGACTTGGAGCAGGTTGGTAACTTGATCTGTTAGCCAATTTTGGTTTTGTTTTTAACTGAGGTGTATACTGGTATTATTTTAAATTTTAGCCCATCGGGTGGTATATAGTGATATCTCATTGTATTTTTAATTTGCATTTCCCTGGCAAGTAATGACTTTGGGTATTTTTTCATGTGCTTATTTGGCCATTTGGATATTCTCTTCTGTGAGATGTCTGGATATTTTTTCATGTGCTTATTTGGCCATTTGGATATTCTCTTCTGTGAGATGTCTGTTTAAATCTTTTGCTCACTTTTAATTGTGTTGTCTGTCTTCTTCCTGATTTGTAGGAGTTCCTTGTGGATTCTAGATATAAGACTCCTTTGTCAGAGACACCTGTTACAAATATCTTCTCCTCGTTCATGGCTACTCATTTGTTAAATGATGTATTTTGATGAAAAAGCTTGATAAGTCTTTTTGAAAACAGTAGAGAAGATGGATTGGAAGGAAGGTCATGATCCCAGGATCCCCTTATCAGGCTCCCAGCTCAGCGGGGAGTATGCTTCTCCCTTTCCTTGTGCCCCTTCCACCTACTTGTGTGCGCAAGTGCTCTCTCTCTCCTCTCACTCTCTTTTTATCAAATAAATAAATAAAATATTTTAAAAAATTATACTTTCTTTAGTAGTTGGAATAATTAAGTTCTAGTCTCTTATCAAGTTTGATGATTATAATACAATATTTCTATCTATATTCACTGTACTGTGCATTAGATCTCTAGGGCTTTTTTACTATTCATTGTAAGTTTATACCCTTAAATAATATCTGTCCCAACCCCTGTCTCTGGATAACCACCATTGTACTGTCTGTTTTTATAAGTTTGACTTTTTAAAATTCCACATATAAATGATATCATACAGTACTTGTCTTTCTCTGTCTCACTTAGCATAATGTGCTCAAGGTCCATCCATGTTGTCACAAATGGCTGGATGTCCTCCTTTCTCATGGCTAAATATTATTCCATTGTGTGTGTGTGTGTGTGTGTGTAGCACATCTTTATCCCTTCATCCATTGATGGGCACTTCAGTTGTTACCATGTCTTGGCTATTGTGAATAATGCTGCAGTAAACATGGAAGTGCATGTAACTCTTCAAAATTCTTTTTTCATTTCTTTTGGGTATTTGGCCAGAAGTGGAATTGCTCAATCATATGGTAGATCTATTTTTAATTTTTTGAGGAACCTCCATATTGTTTTCCATAGTGGTGAACCAATTCACATTCCCACCAACAGTGTATAAGTGTTCCCTTTTCTCCACATCCTCAGCAATACTTGTTATCTCTTGTCTTCTTGATGAAAGCCATTCTAACAGGTATAATGTGATATCTCTCTATAGTTTTGATTTGCATTTCCCTGATGATGAGTGATGGTGAGCATCTTTTCATGTCCCTGTTGGCTATTTGGGTATGTTCTCTGGAAAAACGTCTGTTTAGTTCTTCTGCCCATTTTTAAATCAGGTTGTTTGGGTTTTTTGTTTTGTTTTGTTTTTGCTATTGAGTTGTATGAGTTATTTGTATATTTTGGGTATTAACCCCTTATCTGATATATGGTTTGCAAAATTTCTCTCCCATTCTGTGGGTTGCCTTTTATTTTGTCCATTGTTTCTTTTGCTGTACAAAAACTTTTATGTTTGATGCAGTCCCCAATTTGTTGAGTTTTGCTTTTGTTGTTTGGGCTTTTGATGTCATATCCAAAAAATCATTGCCAAGGTCAATGTCGAGGAGCTTCTAAGTTTTCTTCTAGGAGTTTTATAGCATCAGATTTTATGATTAAGCCCTTGATCCATTTTGAGTTAATTTTTGGAAGTAGTGCAAGATAAGGGTCCAATTTCATCACTCTACATATGTTTGTCCAGTTTTCCCAGCACCATTTGTTGAAGATACTACCCTTTCTCCATTGGGTACTCTTGACTGTGTTGTCAAATATTAGTTGACCATACAAACAAAGGTTTAATTCTGGACTCTCTTGGTCTATGTATCTATTTTTGTACCAGTACCATACTGTTTTTATCACTGTAGCTTTGTAGTATAGTTTGAAATCAGGAAGTGTGATACTTCCAGTTTTGTTCTTTTTCCTCAGGATTGCTTTGGCTATTCAGGGACTTTCGTGGTTCTATACAAACTTTAGAATTTTTTTTTCTTTTTTAATTCCTGTGAAGAATGCCATTGGTATTTTGATGGGCATTGCATTGAATCTGTACATGGCTTTGGGTAGTATGGACATTTTAACAATATTAATTCTCCTGATCCATGAACATGGGATGTCTTTCCATGTTTATGTCTTCTTTGATTTCTTCAGGAAAATCTTGTAGTTTTCGTTGAACAATCTTTCACTTCCTTTGTTAAATTTATTCCTAAGTATTTTGTTTTTGATGCTAATATGAATAGGATATTTTCCTTTGTTTCTTTCTCAGATGTTTCATCATTGGTGTATAGAAATGCAACTAATTTCTGTATGTTGATTTTGTATCCTGCAACTTTACTGAAATCATTGATAACTTCAAATAGTTTTATGATTGATTATGTGTTCTTGAATTTGGCATGCTAATATTTTGTTGAGAATTTTTGTATCTATATTCATCAGGGATATTGGGCTATAGTTTTCTTGTGGTGTTCTTATCTGGCTGGGTAATGCTGACCTTGTAGAATGAGTTTAGAAGTGTCTCCTCCTCCTCAACTTTTTGAAAGAGTTTGAGGATTGGTGTTAAGTTCTTTGAATGTTTGGTAGAATTCTCCAGTGAAGTTGTCTGGTCCTTGGGTTTTCTGTGTAGGGAAGTTTTTGATTACTGATTCAATTTCTTTACTTGTTATTGATCTGTTCAGATTTACTATTTCTTCCTAATTTAGTCTTGGTAGGTTGTATGTTTCTAGAAATGTATCCATTTCTTCTAGGTTATCTAATTTGTTGGCATATAATTGTTCATAACAGTCTTTTATGGTCTTATATATGTCTGCAGTATCAGTTGCAATGTCTTTTTTATTTCTAATTTTATTTATTTGAGTATTTTCTCTCTTTTCTCTTGGTTAGTCTAGATAAAGGTTTGTTAATTTTGTTTATCTTTTTGAAGAACCAGCTGTTAGTTTCATTGATCCTTTCTACTGTTTTTCTGGTCTCTAGTTCATTTATTTCCACTCTGATCTTTATTATTTCCTTCCTTCTGCTAACTTTGGGCTTAATTTGTTCTTTTTATAGTACCTTGAGGTGTAAAGTGAGTTCTTTATTTGAGACCTTTCTCATTTTTTAATATATGCATTTATTGCTATAAACTTCCCTCTCAAAACTGATTTTGCCACACCCCATAAGTTTTGATAATGGTGTATTTACATTTTCATTTGTCTCAAGATAAATTTTTACTTCCTTTTTGATTTCTTCTTTGACCCATTGTTTTTTAGAAGTGTGTTGTTTAATGTTTTATAATTGATACATCTCAGGGCTCTCCACATAAAATTACTTGAAAAGTTTCACCAGAGAGGGATGTATTTCTTGCTTTTATTTTGTTAATAAAATGATCAAATGCTCATTGAAAAAAAAAGTGTGTTGTTTAGTTTCTACATATTTGTAACTTCCCAATTTTTTTCAGTTGTTGATTTCTAGTTTCATTCCATTGTGGTCAGAAAAGATAGTTGGTATGGTTTCCGTCTTCTTAAATTTGCTGATTGTTTTGTGTCCTATCATATGATCTATCCTGCAGAATGTTCCATGTGCACTGGAGAAGAATGTGTATTTTAGTATTGGATGGAAAGTTCTGTATATACTTGTTAAATTTATTTGTTCTAGAGTATGGTTCAATTTCAAGTTTTCATTGTTGATTTTCTGTCTGGATGACCTCTCCATTGCCGACAGGGGGATATTGAGGTCCCCTACTATTATTGTACTGTTGTCTATTTCTCTCTTTAGATCCGTTAGTATTTACTTAATATATTTTGGTGCTCCGATGTTGAGTGCATATATATTTATGATTGTTATGTATTCTTGTATTGACACTTTCATCCTTGTATAATGGCCTCCTTTGTCTCTTGTGACTGTTTTTGGCTTGAAGTCTATTTCGTCTGATGTAAGAATGGCTATGCCCACTTTTTTTTTGGTTTCTACTTACATGCAATATTCTCTTCCATTTCTTCATTTTGAGCCTCTATGTGTCTTTAGAGCTGAAATGAGTTTCCTGTAGGCAGCATATAGTCAGGTCTTTTTTTTTTAAGATTTTATTTTTTTAAGTGATCTCTACACCCAGCTTGGGGCTCGAGCTCACAACCCCGAGATAAAAAGTAACATGCTTTACTGACTGAGCCAGCCAGGCACCCCAGGTCTTGTTTTTTAAAATCTATCTAGCCACTCTATACCTTTTGGTTGGTGAATTCAATCTATTTGTATTTAGAGTAATTATTGACATGTAAAGACACCACTGCCATCTATTGTTTGCCTTCTGGTTGTTTTGTATCCCCATTGTTCCATTCTTCCTGTTTCTGTGTAGAAATGGTGTATTTTAAAAGTCCTCATCCAGGGGTGCCTGGATGGCTCAGTCAGTTGGGCATCTGACTCTTGATTTCAGTTTAGGTCATGATCTCAGGGTCATGAGATCGAGCCCTGTGTTGGGCTCCACGCTCAGCAGAGTCTGCTTGAGATTCTCTTTCTTCTCTCTCCCTCTGCCCCTCCTCTGCCACTCATGCTCTCTCTCGCTTTCTCTCTAAAATAAATAAATAAGGGGTGCCTGGTTGACTCAGTCATTAAGCATCTGCCTTCAGCTCAGGTCAGGTCCTGGGATCGAGCCCCGCATCGGGCTCCCTGCTCTGCAGGAGCTTTTGTTCCCTCTCTCGCTGTGTCTCTATCTGTCAAATAAATAAATAAATCTTAAAAATAAATAAATAAATGAAAATGAATAAATAAGAAAAGTCCTCATCCAAAGTGACTAAGAGTTATTTCCCAATTATGACTAGGAGGTTAGGCAAGCAGGAGCCATGCTCTGGTGGTAGGCTTTTCTATATGTTCTCATCACTATATATTCAGTTTGCAGTCTCTCCTATGCTAAGCTCTCACTACTGCATGATATTGGTATTTGTTTTCCCTGAGGCTATGTTGTTTGTAATATAAACATAATGTTAATTTTATGACCACCCTGAACATAAATGGTCCAAGCCTCTCTTAGCTACTGTGTTCTTCAGTGTTTTCTCACATTTACATTATTACTGCTTGATACTCAGACCTACCTTACAACTAACCTGTAGATGTGTCCAAAATCAAAACCCTTTTGGTGGCGCCTGGGTGGCTCAGTCGTTAAGCGTCTGCCTTCGGCTCAGGTCGTGATCCCAGGGTCCTGGGATCGAGCCCCGCATCGGGCTTCCTGCTCTGCAGGAGGCCTGCTTCTCCCTCTCCCACTCCCCCTGCTTGTGTTCTCTCTCTCGCTGTGTATCTCGCTCTGTCAAATAAATAAAATCTTAAAAACAAACAAACAAACAAAAAAACAAAATCAAAACCCTTTTGATGACATACTTTGACTCTACAATTAATAATCATTTTTTTCTAATATTCATACTTTCCCTCAATATTTGATTCAGTCATAAATCCAAAGTTCCTTTGTATTCTGCTAATACAGGTGAAAGATAGGATGTATTTGTGCTGTTTTTATATCTGTCTCCTGCATGCATCATCTCTTCCCCATTATACTAAGAATTCCTTAGGGCAGAGACTCTTGTCTCTTATTTCTTCATCTTCTCCCACCCCCCACCCCACCTCTTTTATGAGCATAACGTCAACACAGGGTTAGAGTACTGGGTATTGACTGAGTCACTCAGTTTCTAGTAAACACCCTTGGGCAAGTTATCCCTTGTTCAGCATTTGGTGTTATTGCTAGGCTCAGTATCATTTCCCTCCAGTGGTTCCAGAAGACTAGCTTCACTTCTGCAATTCTGCCAGGGCTCAAGTTCACTCTAGCTTGCCCACCTGCTCTGCACCTTTGCCAGAGTAGAATCTTCTTCTGGACTTCTACTGACACTGGGGGTCACAGGAAACAACAGATGATGAGCAGGCGACTACCACTATCTTATTCAAAATGACTTTTCCCAGTTTCTAGATGATAAACTAAAGCCCACAAGAGGTACTTTTCCTTAAGTCTCCTCAATGAACAACAAACACCTTTTATATTTGCAACTTCACTCAACTGCTATGGTCAAAAGAAGTTTTCATTTACATTCCTGTCCTTTCAGGATTTGTCCTTTCCTAGAAATCCTCCAATCAATGAATAAAAAGAATAAATTGTGAGACCTTTGTGTTGATAAGATTTGTTCCAAACTGAGTCTAGACCCACCACACTTCCATCTGTTTCTGATTCTTCATCCTGCAGTACTTCTGCTCTAGAGACCTCATTAAAGGGGTTCTCTGGCTCCAGACTCTTCTGCTTTCTGTCCAGGTGATGGCATACATCTTCCCTCCTGGCTCAGTGCCTGTTTAGCTCTTATGGTAAGTGATATCTTAGTTCTCACCCTTCTGTTTGTTGCCCCAAAAGACAGCCTGCCTGGGTGTGGTCTAGGATCCCAACTTTCTCTTGTTCCTAACAGGTTATGGAAAATTGGTCACCCTCAGGCTGGGAATCAACATTAGAGAAAGTTGAGTCTGGAGCCTGTACTGGGTAAAATTGGAAATGAGTGTAGGGGAGCAAAATTTTCATCCTAAAATGTGCCTCTTTGGCATGTGGATTATTTTTAGCAAATTACTTTTAAGAAACAGAAGGCTCAAGAAGAACTTTTGACCTTACACTAATTGCATAAAGGAATTTAGACAGAGGAACTTCTTCAGGAAGGGCACTATTACCATAGTTATCGATAGTAAAATATGAGCTAGATGTGGTAGACAGGGAGAAACTTAGCAAAGTCTGTCTGTTAAAATTCCTCCCTATGTCCCATTGTTTCTGTATGGTCCAACAGACATTTGTTTACCCAAATTTACTCTTTCTCATCTTTCTGTGAATTGGGTTCCTTCCCTTTGAAGTCCCAGACCCCTAGCCCCTTCTCCTTAGCTCTGGATGGTGTACAAGCCTCAATTGCCTGACTGCCTGGAGGCTTCCTATTCTGATGGAGCCCCTGTATGAATGTAATTACATTGATTTTCTCCTGTTAATCTGTCTCATGTCAATTTAGCTCTTAGCCCCATCAAAGGAATATTAGAGGGTAGAGGACTGTTTTTCCTTCCCCAACAGTTGGTGTCATTGGCAGAATAAACTTTGACTGGACACTGTTCACCCAGGACTGCTGCAGCTGAGAGATCCTGGGACTTCTGATAAAACCTGAGCAGGTGAGACTTCTTACCAAGTCAGTCTTCTGGAAATCTGCCTGCAGTGTCTAATGGAGGTGTTAGTATTAAGAGTACATTTTTTAAATCTAAATTTAAATTAGCAGAAGAAAATATTTGTGAAACTAGTTCCTTGGGTATAGCAACTTCGGTACGAATTTGTTGTAAGTACTTTTGTTTTCTCTTGATCCTTTTTTTCTCCCAGGGATGGTCATTGTTTTCTTTTGTCTACTTTATGATCAGTGAGAATATTCTCTGGTCTCCATCAGCTGGAGGGTGCATATGCTTCTGGCAGGCAGCTGAGACCCAAGCTTAGGGAATTAAATAAAAAAAGGGGCAGGGAGGTGGTGAACTTTTGGCATGGTAAGTCACCCTACTCTGTTCAAAAAGAGGGAAAACACATGATTTCCTGTGTTTTGAAACAGCTGTTTAAAATAGGGCCCTTCATAGTACCGCTTGTACTTTCTTTGACTATCTTTGGGAGTGAACTTTCTGGATCCTGTGAAGGCTGCATTTTTTGCACTCTCTTGTGGTATACCTCTCGCATCTTTGGTTAAGCCATAAAAAGGCTTTTTGGTTTAAGTCTCTTCTGAGATTAATATAAAATCCTACTCACCAATGGCCAGGGAGTCTGCTCTCCTTCTTCCTCTTCCTCTGCCCCTCTCCCCGCTTGTGCGCACTCGCATTCTCTCTCTCTCTCAAATAGATAAATAAAATCTTTTTTTAAAAAGTTGGATACCGGGGCGTCTGGGTGGCTCAGTTCGTTAAGCGTCTGCCTTCGGCTCGGGTCATGATCCCAGGGTCCTGGGATCGAGCCCCGCATCGGGCTCCCTGCTCGGCGGGAAGCCTGCTTCTCCCTCTCCCACTCCCCCTGCTTGTGTTCCCTCTCTCGCTGTCTTTCTCTCTGTCGAATAAATAAATAAAATCTTAAAAAAAAAAAAAAAAGTTGGATACCTGCATTATATTCAATGTTGGTAACTCTAATACATGTCTGTATTATTTAAACCAACAAACTTAAGGGTACCTGGCTGGTTCAATTGGTAGAGCATGCATCTCTTGATCTTGGGGTCATGACTTTGAGCCCCATGTTGGGCACAGAGATTGCTTTAAAAAAAAAGCTAACAAACTTAAGCTAACTTTTATTTTCTAAAAGTTATCCTAGATCCTAGAACTTGAAAAAATCTGGGTTAGTTTCTATTGTATTTCTGAGATTTAGAAATGGTTTATTTTTAAGTGCTTAATTTTAAGCCAATTAAATAGAACTCTTTTACAAATTAATTTTAGCAACACCATCCAGAGGTTAAAAAAAACCCCACCTAATCTATAATGTACATACTTATAGACAAACAGAGAGCTCATAGTTTCTGTTTCAAAACAATATAAAACACACTAGCTTATAAATAATAGTTGGAATAAACTTAATTTTACTCACTCAGATGGCTGGCCTATTACTATTTGTAGAGAAAACTTTTAAGATGTGTATTTGTCCGTGGAAGTAATCTTAAGGATTATGATGATAATGTCAGGTTTGCGCACAAGAGCCTTTTATACAGTTTGTATTTTTAAAAAAGACTGTTTTTTCATTCTTTTTCTTTTTTTCTTTTAAAGATTTTATTTATTTATTTGAGACAGAGAGAATGAGAGAGAGAGAGAGCACATGAGAGGGGGGAGGGTCAGAGGGAGAAGCAGACTCCCTGCCGAGCAGGGAGCCCGATGCGGGACTCGATCCAGGGACTCCAGGATCATGACCTGAGCCGAAGGCAGTCGCTTAACCAACTGAGCCACCCAGGCGCCCCTCTTTTTTTCTTTAGTCTTTGGTGAGTATGGGCATTATTTCAGATACTTCTGTTGTCAAAAACTGACCTCCGTGCTTCAGAGCCAAAACATAATGCAAAGACAGGGACTGGGTGTAAAGAAGGAAGATAGACTGCTTTGCTGGGCAAAGGAGGCTGCAGAAGGCTAAGGCCTTCAAACCTGCAAGGCCCTGGAAGAAGGGGCGGGCGCGCGTGGAAGGCGGCGGTTAATAGGAAAATATAGGATCTACAGGATCTAGCTGGTTTCCACAGGAATTGTGCTTGTGTTACCAGCCTCCTTGGTCGTTTCCAGGGTGGTTCCAGGTTCCTGAGACAAAAGGCTAAGAAGGGAGGAGGGGAGGTTTGGGGCAGAGAGGGAAAAGGTTAACTTTAAAACCGAGCTTTCCTGAAGCATTAGTGCAGCCATTTTGATTTTTGTTCAACTTTATGCTGTTAAATGGTTTCATTTTCTGGGATGGTTACATTTCAAAGACATGGTAACATTTATATCTTCAAGGGACAGAAAAAGTATGACAGTTCCTCCAAGAAGGACTTTGGTTTCCTAAGGTCAATGATTTACAAAATCCTTTGAGATAAATAGGGAGAGTTGTAGGTTTGGTAAAAAGGAATAAACAGACTTTAGATTGCCTTTAGTGCTGCATTTTTTTTTTTAGTTTTGCAAAGATTTGTAAGATAGGAACAGTAGCTCTCAATTTTTTTCTTTTCTTCTTAAGTGGAAGACAATTGTACTTCTAATGCACTGATTTTTTACAATATCTGCAAATGTCTGAAGGCCAATAGGAAGGGGTCTAAGTGGGGATGCCTGGGTGGCTCAGTCAGTTAAGCATCTGCCTTCAGCTTGGGTCATGATCCCAGGGTTCTGGGATCAAGTCCTGCATCAGGCTTCATGCTCTGCAGGGATCCTGCTTCTCCCTCTGCCTCTCTCTCTCTCTGTTTCTCATGAATAAATAAATAAAATCTTAAAAAAAAAAAAAAAAGAAGGGGTCTGAGTGGACTTTGATTTTTGTTCTATGCCTAATTTCTGTTCTTCCATCTTATTAAGGGAGTCCCTATGGCTGTTACACCAATAAGATAATTGTTCAGAATGAGAGGTCTCCAAAAATTTTTTTTCTTTCAAATATAGCCAATTTAAAGGATCCATCATCTGGCCATTAGTGAGTAGGATTTTATATTAAATTAAATCTCCACCCAAGGAGGAGCACAAGCCTCATTTACATAACATACCGTGTATATATAGGCATGTTTCCTTAAGGCACATGCATGACCTTATGCCTGCCTCTATATACGATGACAAGGCTTCCCTATCTAAATATTCATCCCAACTCCAAACAAAAGGAACTTGGAGAGTCAAGGCTTTGGAAGCCATTCCCCCTGATCTCCTTATTTGCTGCATACAAAAGTTTTCTTCGTGGGACAAATCAACCTGGTCCAGTTTCTGACTCACCAAGGAGGGAACTCAGGTTGGTTTGCTTACAAGTTTACATTATCTCTGTTGCAAAATTTGTCGGCAAAAAATAACTCAGAGCAAACTGAGGGTTGCTGGAGTGGTGGGGAGGTGGGAGGTATGTGCTATGGTGAGTGCTGTGAATTGTGTAAGACTGTTGAATCACAGACCTGTACCCCTGAAACAAATAATACATTATATGTTAAAAAAAAAAAAAAGAAGAAGATAGCAGGAGGGGAAGGATGAAGGGGGGGAAATCGGAGGGGGAGACGAACCATGAGAGACGATGGACTCTGAAAAACAAACTGAGGGTTCTAGCGGGGAGGGGGTGGGAGGATGGGTTAGCCTGGTGATGGGTATTAAAGAGGGCACGTTCTGCATGGAGCACTGGGTGTTATACGCAAACAATGAATCATGGAACACTACATCTAAAACTAATGATGTAATGTATGGTGATTAACATAATAAAAAAAATAACTCAGAGCAAAATATAATGGTGGATTTTGTTTAATGTTTCATGAAATTTTCATGGGTAATTTAAACATAATTATTGATAACCAGTAGATTAAATAGATGTAAGTAAAATAACAAGATTTTAGGTGAACTTTTTTTTAGCAATAATTATGAGTTATGGTGTACGTACTTAAAAATAGCTTCCCAAATCTCTTTGGTACTTAAAACCTTAAAGTTTTGCTAAGTTAAGTCAAATAATGGAAATTTATCAAATATCTAGATCATTTCTACATAAGATAAAAAATGAAACATTAATTACTGAGCATAGGTTTATCTACTTTTGGCTCCTTTTACAGAGAAAGTAAAGATAAATTTGGGTCTGTTAAAAAACATGTTTTGTACTTTATTGAAAGATTGTACTGTAGAGAATTGCATGTTTCTAGAAATTATGACATGTATTCATATATTTGCCAATCTAAGAATGTTGGTACAACAGTTCACAATTGCTGGCTACTTAGTTTTCACTAGAAATTAAAGTTTCTAAGGGTTAATTTTAAATAATATATGTGGTTAAAACTACTAGAACTAATAAGGAAGCAACTCTGTATACAAGTAAAGTAGGACATGTTTTGGGTAAGAAAATGTATGAGATATGGAGATGTTTTGGTTAAGGGAAAAGAAAGAAAATTTGTACTAAAGTAAAACTGGTTATGGGAAAGAGGAAAGGACAAAATCTGAATATAAAAAAAAAACAGAAGTTGTAGAAGGTTTGTGGAAAAGAAATCTTTGAAAGTGAATTTTATATATGGTTAAGACTGGCTAAGATTGGAAGGGATTTAATTAAGTAAATGGGTTTTAATATCAAAAGTAAGCTGGTGCAAATTAAAATTTGGTTTTTCTTTTTTCTAAGATTTTATTGTTTTTAATATGTATTTTTAAAGCTTTATTTATTTGAGAGAGAGAGCACAAGGCATGCTTGAGCAGGGGGAGGGGAAAAGGGAGAGGGAGAGGGAGAGAGAGAATCTCAAGCAGACTCCACGCTGAACAGGGAACCTGACTTGCGGCTTGATTTCACAACCCTGAGATAATGACCCTGAGATCATGACCTGAGCCGAAATCAAGAGTTGGACACTCAACCGATGGAGCCACCCAGGCACCCCTAAGATTTTATTTTTTAAGTCATCTCTATACCCAAGGTGGGGCTCAAACTTACAACCCACAACCCTGAGACCAAGAGTCCCATACTCAACCGACTGAGCCAGCCAGGCACCCCAAAATTTGGTTTGTCTGTTAAGGGGACAAAATTTTCTTGGACTATTGTTCTGCTCTTAATAAAAAGAGATTATGAAGGGGTTTTTTTTTGCCTTTGAAGTAAGATGTCTAGAAAACAAAAATGTTGTGTTTATCAAAATAAGGTTTGGTGCTTCATGTTGTCTTAATCAGATCTTTGATTGCTTAAGAGCTAAGTTTTCCCTTTTTACAGCCATTTAACATTTTGTGTTTGCCTGCAAAATCTTTGTCACCATGGTTAAATGGATAACTAAGTATCATTAGTTATTACGTAGTGACATATGATCCTATTTGACTAAGTGTTTTTAAACCTTTTTGATATATTTTTTTCCCAAAGTTTATTCATTTATTTTTAAGTAATCCCTACAACCAACATGGGGTTCAAACTCATGACCCCGAGATCAGGCATCACATGCTCTTCCAGCTGAGCCAGCCAGGTGCCCCATCTTTTTGGTATTTTTTGACAAACTTCCAAAAAATCTAATCCTAAATGAAGTTGTTTTTGTTTTTTTTTAACCTCAAAATAACTGGGATTTTTCAGAGGGTCCTTGAAAAAAACAAAACAAAAGATTTGTTCTCGCTCCTTAAAAAAGAGAGATATTGAACTAATTAGGCTTATTTGATATGTTACATTACATGGAAAATATTGTCAAATAAGTGATGTGAACTTTCTTAGATGATGCTGTATGGGTAAATATTATTAATATAAATGTCCTAGAAATTGTATAAAATCCCTAAAATTATGATATGTGGTATGATAGGTATAATATTATCAATCATAATTCTAGTTATTATCTTAAAATATTGTATGTCATGGAAATAACTACGGATCCTTAATAACTGCATTGTAATGCACTCTAATTAGACCATTAACCATACCATTTTTAAGTCTTTTATCATTTACAGACATTTATTTTTTTTACTCAGATGCTTTTATGAAAGAATTCCTGCAAAAATGCTTCATCTTAAAGGAGACTCATGAAAAAGACTCTAAAAAGCAGCTTTCTGATACCTTTAGGATCATAAAATTAACTGGGTAGACATTTCCAGAACTAATGGAAAAAAAATGGATTCAAGCAGAATAAGAATTAATTACATGGAACTGAATAAACTGAGGAGGATGATTATAACTTTTATGATTTTTTGTTTCAAATATTGCTGGTTCTTTAATCTGTTTTTCAGATACAAGGAAACTTTCCCTCTTAAGCTAACTATGACTTACAGCAATTTGGCAATTTGTACCTTTGTAAGCAGAATGGAAACATTGATCTTTTTCTCCCTACCGGACCCCTCCAGAATTTGAAAACTTCATGAGTATTCTTATTTTTATGGCAATACATTTATTTGCGTGTAAGAATCTAGTCTCCTTGCAACAGGATACAATTAGAAACATTCTTATATTGCCAAGGCTTTGACTGGAATGTCATCTTTGAGAGAGATGTGCATAGACTCAGAGATGGTCAGACAGCTTTAAGGCATGAAGACTAACTTGCTGGAGCCAGTATTGGAAATAATGCCCTGATAGCTTGCTTCCAGGGTTTCCAGCAACTTACCTGGTAAGTAAAGAATGCCACTTCCTGGCAGGTGCAGGAATCTCAGGATCTTTCTAGGGCCTCAAGAAGAGAGGAATGAATTCAGATCTGTAGGTATTGCAAGTGAAGTCTGATAGGAAGTATTTGGCTTGGTTTCTTAGCCTCAAGATTAAAAATTCAATTTGGAGATTCTCTATGAGAAGTGGTAGCAAAACAGATATAAAAGAGCCTATACGATTAGCTGCCATTCTTGCTGTACTTATTGCGAGTAATCAGGCCAAGTTTGTTGAAAGTAGACTTATTTTGCAAAAAATTTGTCATACTCTGGTTACCTTTGCTAGAAATTAAGGTGATTATAGAGAGCAAAAATTGTTTCAGTAGCACACCTTTGTGATTATTCAATTATAATACTGTTTTTGTTTGTTTGTTTGTTTAAAGATTTTATTTATTTGACAGAGAGAGAGAGACAGCGAGAGAGGGAACACAAGCAGGGGGAGTGGGAAAGGGAGAAGCAGGCTTCCCGCCGAGCCAGGAGCCCGATGTGGGACTCGATCCCAGGACTCCAGGATCATGACCTGAGCCGAACGCAGTCGCTTAACCAACTGAGCCACCCAGGCGCCCCCAATTCTAATACTGTTAATCGCAAACTGGACTAGATCCCGATTCTTCGAGTTTCCTCTAATGTCTGGCTACAACTCTGCAAACCAAGGTTTTCAATATTTGTCTCACCCGTCTGACTTGAAATCATTGGGAAATAAAGCTGCTCTTTTTTCTGAAGCCCTACACACGAAATAGGAATGACTCGACATAAACTTTAGAGAAATGACCACATCAGCTCATGTGTGGATGATCTTCATGCCAGATTGCTGCTGCCTGCCTTCACTCCATCTAGAGATGCTTCAAGATGGACATCTAAAAATTGTCTCAACTGGTTGCCTTCAGAACTCAGAAACTGAGTTGATAATTTGCTCCAATCATTAACCATTGTTTTACTTTTATCTCCATAAAAATGCCTTATTTAATACCTGATTATTTGAACCATTGGCCTAACTTTGGGAACACACCTGCAGCACTGCCTTCTGAAATGAGTTTAGCTGAACTGACCTTGTTGTTAGGACAAAGAGACTATTTCAGTAAGATGAAATAATCTACCAACTTAGCTTCTGGACTGATGTGGGAAACAAAGGCAGAGGAAAATTACTAAATTTCCTTACTTCCTGTTACTACCTACAGCCCATTGACAAGTCCTTGAAATGGGCAGAGTGACATTTCTCTAGGAACTCAGCTGCTTCCATGTTAATACTTTGCTAAGCACAGAAGGCAATCTTAGCCTGACCTTTCAGGATCCTGCAAGTCTACTTTAACGTAAAAATTCCTTTGGAAACTTCCTTTATCTCTACCCCCCCCAAATATATATTGGCCATCATCCCCCGAGCATATGACCCACGAATATACATCTGATGGGTCTCATGACTAAGGTTTTATTAGACAGTAATAGATGACTTTTCCTAATAACACCTAGCCCTCAAGGTCCTGGAAACCTTACTTCCAAAATTCCGTAGAGACTCACAATATCCCTAACTCCCTCCCAACTTGAAAGTATATAATAGGCCACTCTTCATGACCCCAGTACAGTTCTTTCTGCCCGCGGATCCTGTCCCCGTGCTTTAATAAAGCCACCATTTTGCACCAAAAACATCTCAAGAATTCTTTCTTGGCCATCAGCTTTGAACCCTAACATCTTTCCTACATCATGGACTATGAAGTTTTGGGGGGAAGTTTCAAAGGTAGGACTGTGGGGAGCTAAATTCACCACCCAAAATGTGTCTCTGTGGCATGTGGATTATTTTAGGCTAATTAATTTAAGAGAAAGCTCAAGGGGCACCTGGGTGGCTCAACCAGTTAAGCATCTGACTTTGGCTCAGGTCATCATCTCAGGGTCCTGAGATCAAGCCCCAGGTGGGGCTCATATTGGGCCCACAAGAGTCTCCCTCTCCCTTGCCCCAACCCCCAAGCCCCATCCCCTGCTATTACCATAGATAACTACAGTATAATATGAACTAGGGGTGGTGGTGAGGAATTTAGCAAAGTCTGTGTGTTAAAATTCCTCTCTATGACCCATTGCTTCTGTGTGGCCCAGCAAATATTTGTTTACCCAACATTTACTCATTTTCATTTTCATCTTTCTATGAATTGATTTCTTCTCTTTTAAGTCCCAGGCTCCTACCCCCTTCTCCTTAGATCTGGATGGCATATAAGTCTCAATTGCCTATCTGCCTGGGGGCTTCCTGTTCTGATGGAGCCCCTGTATGAATGTAATTAAATTGATTTTCTCCTGTTAATCTGTGTCATGTCAGTTTAACTCTTAGGCCAACCAAAAGACTATTGTAGGGTAGAGGAAAATTTTCCTGCCCAATATGAGTCAATGCTTATTAACATATAGGTTAATGAATAGGAAGAGCTGGTTAGAATAAGAAGAACTCTTTATTTTATTTTATTATTTTATTTTATTTTTTTGAGAGAGAGCACATGCGTACTTGTGAAGGTTTGGGGAGAGAGAGAGAGAGAGAATCCTAAGCAGGCTCTGCACCCAGCACAGAGCCCAACACAGGCTTGACCTCATGGCTCCAAGATCATGACCTGACCCAAAATCAAGAGTTGGACAACTAACCAACTGAGCTACTCAGGTGCCCCCAAGCAAGAAGAAAAAAAATTTTTTTAATTGTGCAAATACTCTCAATTGTATTATTTCCTCACAACAAATTCATTATGAAATGTTAAGTTATACCCAATGATGGAGAACACATGGGTTTAAATTAATTAGCTTTTTCTCTTTCTTCCTCTTGTACCTCTCAGTTTCCCCTTTCTCCTCCCAGACACAGATCTGGCGGTCACCAGCACTGGTGTGGGCCCCCCTCCATCGTCATCACCGCAGCTGCTGCTGGTCACACCTTGGTCTCTGGCAGGAGCAGGGTTTGCTGCGCTCTGCAAACCTGGGCGGCTGGCGAGTGACTCTGGGGCAGCTCTCCCCCACTGCACATTCACTGAAGACTCACACTCAGCGGTCTTCCTTAATAGAGGAACAAAAACAAGAAGAACTCTTAAAGAACACCTGGTTATTGGCAAGAGAATGGACAAATAGATCAATGGAACAGAATAGAGAGCCCAGAAATACACCCACATAAATATACTCAACTGAATTTTTGACAAAGAAGCAAAAGCCATATAATGAAGAAAAGACAGTCTTTTCAACACATGGTGCTGGAACAACTGGACATCCACATACGGAGAAGTGAATCTGGCCACCAACCTTAAACCCTTCGCATAAATTAACTCAAAATGGATCATAGACCTAAACGTAAAATGCAAAACTATAAAACTCCCAGAAGATAACAAAGAAGAAAAATCTAGATGACCTTGGATATGATAATGACTTTTTACGTATGACATCAGAAGTACGATCCATTAAAGAAATAATTGATACGCTGGGTTTTATTAAAATTAGTAACTTTTGCTCTCAGATGATGTCAAGAGAATCAGAAGACAAGTCACAGACTGGGAGAAAATATTTGCAAGTCATATCTGATGAAGAGCATCCTGTCCATCCTCTTCACTATGCTGAGGTCCAGAGAAACAAAATGCCTTGCCTAAGACCAGAGAGTGGCAAAAGTAGGTCTAAAATCGAGTCTTACCCCTCCCTTACTAACTTAGGTCCTTAGAGATAAATAGCCTTTTGTTGTCTAAGCCCCTCACTTTGTCATGGGTCTTGGACTCCTGGGAAATAGCCCTGCTGTCATATTATTTCTCTCTCCTCTCATCAAAATTCTTCAACACTCTGCTGTTCTGAGAAAGGTAAACAAATGCATCCTCTGAAGTTAATGACCCACTTAGCTTAGGGCATTTGTGTTTCTAAAATGTTATTAAAGATGACAAAGTTTTAACACAAAGACATGAATTCCCAGAGGAAGTTTCCAGGCTGGTCTGGTGATGCTAGTGTAGGACCTGGATGAGATACCTCAAATCAGAGTCTCCATACCTCAATCATTCTTCCTCCTCTCTTCTCTTCTGTGGTTGCTTTTCCTCCCTGACTTCCTCTTCTTTCGGGATCGGCAGCTGATTGTGGTGCTGCGTGGGTGGCTCAGCTCTGGAGGAAGTGGCTGTAATGAGGAAACCCTAGAGAGAACTGATAGAACAATCACGGGAATCCACTAAAAGGGTGGTCATGGTGTTAAGAGGAAGAGAAACAAAACCCAACCAAGCAGAGAAAAGAGAAAAGAGCACCTCCGGAATCAAGTGGCTAGAATCTGAGAGCGTCTGGAGCTGGAGACACTGGACTTTGTAGCAATAATTGGCCCTTTCCAAATTGGGTCCATAAACAATGTTCCTCATTGGAGTAGACGAGACTTTCCTGGTCTTTACTTTTTTTTATTTTTTTTATTGTTATGTTAATCCCCATACATTACATCGTTAGTTTTAGATGTAGTGTTCCATGATTCAGTTTGTGCATAACACCCAGTGCTCCATGCAGAACGTGCCCTCCTCAATACCCATCACCAGGCTAACCCCTCCTCCTACCCCCCTCCCCTCTAGAACCCTCAGTTTGTTTTTCAGAGTCCATCGTCTCTCATGGTTCGTCTACCCCTCCGATTTCCCCCCTTCATTCTTCCCCTCCTGCTATCTTCTTCTTTTTTTTTTCTTAACATATGTTGCATTATTTGTTTCATAGGTACAGATCTGAGATTCAACAGTCTTGCACAATTCACAGCGCTTACCAGAGCACATACCCTCCCCAGTGTCTATCACCCAGTCACCCCATCCCTCCCACCCCACCCCCCACTCCAGCAACCCTCAGTTTGTTTCCTGAGATTAAGAATTCCTCATATCTGTGAGGTCATATGATACATGTCTTTCTCTGTTTGACTTATTTCGCTCAGCATAATACCCTCCAGTTCCATCCACGTCGTTGCAAATGGCAAGATCTCATTCCTTTTGATGGCTGCATAATATTCCATTGTATATATATACCACATCTTCTTTATCCATTCATCTGTCGATGGACATCTTGGCTCTTTCCACAGTTTGGCTATTGTGGACATTGCTGCTATAAACATCGGGGTGCACGTACCCTTTCTGATCCCTACTTTTGTATCTTTGGGGTAAATACCCAGTAGTGCAATTGCTGGATCTTATGGTAGCTCTATTTTCAACTTTTTGAGGAACCTCCTCACTGTTTTCCAGAGTGGCTGCACCAGCTTGCATTCCCACCAACAGTGTAGGAGGGTTCCCCTTTCTCCGCATCCCCGCCAACATCTGTCATTTCCTGACTTGTTAATTTTAGCCATTCTGACTGGTGTGAGGTGGTATCTCATTGAGGTTTTGATTTGGATTTCCCTGATGCCAAGCGATGTTGAGCACTTTTTCATGTGTCTGTTGGCCATTTGGATGTCTTCTTTGGAAAAATGTCTGTTCATGTCTTCTGCCCATTTCTTGATTGGATTCTTTGTTCTTTGGGTTGAGTTTGATAAGTTCTTTATAGATTTTGGATACTAGCCCTTTATCTGATATGTCATTGCAAATATCTTCTCCCATTCTGCCAGTTGTCTTTTGGTTTTGTTGACTGTTTCTTTTGCTGTGCAAAAGCTTTTTATCTTGATGAAGTCCCAATAGTTCATTTTTGCCCTTCCTTCCCTTGCCTTTGGCAATGTTTCTAGGAAGAAGTTGCTGTGGCTGAGGTCGAAGAGGTTGCTGCCTGTGTTCTGCTCTAGGATTTTGATGGATTCCTGTCTCACATTGAGGTCTTTCAACCATTTTGAGCTATTTTTGTGTGTGGTGTAAGGAAATGGTCCAGTTTCATTCTTCTGCATGTGGCTATCCAGTTTTCCCAACACCATTTGTTGAAGAGACTGTCTTTTTTCCATTGGACTTTCTTTCCTGCTTTGTCAAAGATGAGTTGACCATAGAGTTGAGGGTCCATTTCTGGGCTCTCTCTTCTGTTCCATTGATCTATGTGTCTGTTTTTGTGCCAGTACCATACTGTCTTGATGATGACAGCTTTGTAATAGAGCTGGAAGTCCGGAATTGTGATGCCGCCAGCTTTGCTTTTCTTTTTCAACATTCCTCTGGCTATTCGGGGTCTTTTCTGGTTCCATACAAATTTTAGGATTATTTGTTCCATTTCTTTGAAAAAAGTGGATGGTATTTTGATGGGAATTGCATTGAATGTGTAGATTGCTCTAGGTAGCATTGACATCTTCACAATATTTGTTCTTCCAATCCATGAGCATGGAACGTTTTTCCATTTCTTTGTGTCTTCCTCAATTTCTTTCATGAGTATTTTATAGTTTTCTGAGTACAGATCCTTTGCCTCTTTGGTTAGATTTATTCCTAGGTATCTTATGGTTTTGGGTGCGATTGTAAATGGGATCGACTCCTTAATTTCTCTTTCTTCTGTCTTATTGTTGGTGTATAGGAATGCCACTGACTTCTGTGCATTGATTTTCTATCCTGCCACTTGACTGAATTCCTGTATGAGTTCTAGCAGTTTTGGGGTGGAATCTTTTGGGTTTTCCACATAAAGTATCATACCATCTGCAAACAGTGAGAGTTTGACTTCTTTTCTGATTTGGATGCCTTTGATTTCTTTTTGTTGTCTGATTGCTGTGGCTAGGACTTCTAATACTATGTTGAATAGCAGTGGTGATAGTGGACATCCCTGCCACGTTCCTGACCTTAGGGGGAAAGCTCTCAGTTTTTCCCCATTGAGAATGATATTCGCTGTAGGTTTTTCATAGATGGCTTTTATGATATTGAGGTATGTACCCTCTATGCCTATACTCTGAAGAGTTTGGATCAAGAAAGGATGCTGTACTTTGTCAAATGCTTTTTCTGCATCTATTGAGAGGATCATATGGTTCTTGTTCTTTCTTTTGTTAATGTATTGTATCATGTTGATTGATTTGCGGATGTTGAACCAACCTTGCAGCCCAGGGATAAATCCCACTTGGTCGTGGTGAATAATCCTTTTAATGTACTGTTGGATCCTATTGGCTAGTATTTTGGCGAGAATTTTTGCATCCATGTTCATCAGGGATATTGGTCTGTAATTCTCCTTTTTGATAGGGTCTTTGTCTGGTTTTGGGACCAAGGTAATGGTGGCCTCATAAAATGAGTTTGGAAGTTTTCCTTCCATTTCAATTTTTTGGAAGAGTTTCAGAAGAATAGGTATTAACTCTTCTTTAAATGTTTGGTAGAATTCCCCTGGGAAGCCATCTGGCCCTGGGCTTTTGTTTTTTGGGAGATTTTTGATGACTGCTTCAATTTCCTTAGTGGTTATAGGTCTGTTCAGGTTTTCTATTTCTTCCTGGTTCAGTTTTGGTAGTTGATACATCTCTAGGAATGCATCCATTTCTTCCAGGTTATCTAATTTGCTGGCATAGAGTTGCTCATAATATGTTCTTATAATTGTTTGTATTTCTTTGGTGTTGGTTGTGACCTCTCCTCTTTCATTCGTGATTTTGTTGATTTGGGTCATTTCTCTTTTCTTTTTGATAAGTCTGGCCAGGGGTTTATCAATCTTGTTAATTCTTTCAAAGAACGAGCTCCTAGTTTCGTTGATCTGTTCTACTCTTCTTTTAGTTTCTATTTCATTGATTTCTGCTCTGATCTTTATGATTTCTCTTCTCCTGCTGGGTTTAGGCTTTATTTGCTGTTCTTTCTCCAGCTCCTTTAGGTGTAGGGTTAGGTTGTGTTTTTGAGACCTTTCTTGTTTCTTGAGAAAGGCTTGTATTGCTATATACTTTCCTCTTAGGACTGCCTTTGCTGCATCCCAAAGATTTTGAATAGTTGTGTTTTCATTTTCATTGGTTTCCATGAATTTTTTTAATTCTTCTTTAATTTCCTGGTTGACTCATTCATTCTTTAGTAGGATGCTCTTTAGCCTCCATGTATTTGAGTTCTTTCCGACTTTCCTCTTGTGACTGAGTTCTAGTTTCAAAGCATTGTGGTCTGAAAATAGGCAGGGAATGATCCCAATCTTTTGGTACTGGTTGAGACCTGATTTATGACCTAGGATGTGATCGATTCTGGAGAATGTTCCATGGGCACTAGAGAAGAATGTGTATTCCGTTGCTTTGGGCTGGAATGTTCTGAATATGTCTGTGAAGTCCATTTGGTCCAGTGTGTCATTTAAAGCCTTTATTTCCTTGTTGATCCTTTGCTTAGACCATCTGTCCATTTCAGTGAGGGGGGTGTTAAAGTCCCCCACTATTATTGTATTGTTGTCAATGTGTTTCTTTGCTTTTGTTATTAATTGCCTTATATAATTAGCTGCTCCCATGTTAGGGGCATAGATATGTACAATTGTTAGATCTTGTTGGATAGACCCTTTAAGTAGGATATAGTGTCCTTCCTCATCTCTTATTACAGTCTTTGGTTTAAAATCTAATTTGTCTGATATAAGGATTGCCACCCCAGCTTTCCTTTGGTGTCCATTAGCATGGTAAATGGTTTTCCACCCCCTTACTTTCAATCTGGGGGTGTCTTTGGGTCTAAAATGAGTCTCTTGCAGACAGCATATCAATGGGTCTTGTTTTTTAATCCAATCTGATAGCCTGTGTCTTTTGATTGGGGCATTTAGCCCATTTACATTCAGGGTAACTATTGAAAGATATGAATTTAGTGCCATTGTATTGCCTCTAAGGTGACTGTTACTGTATATTGTCTGTGTTCCTTTCTGGTCTATGTTGCTTTTAGGGTCTCTCTTTGCTTAGAGGACCCCTTTCAAGATTTCTTGTAGGGCTGGTTTCGTGTTTGCAAATTCCTTTAATTTTTGTTTGTCCTGGAAGCTTTTTATCTCTCCTTCTATTTTCAATGACAGCCTAGCTGGATATAGTATTCTTGGCTGCATATTTTTCTCATTTAGTGCTCTGAATATATCCTGCCAGTCCTTTCTGGCCTGCCAGGTCTCTGTGGATAGGTCTGTTGCCAATCTAATGTTTCTACCATTGTAGGTTACATATCTCTTGTCCCGAGCTGCTTTCAGGATTTTCTCTTTATCTCTGAGACTTGTAAGTTTTACTATTAGATGTTGGGGTGTTGACCTATTTTTATTGATTTTGAGGGGGGTTCTCTGTGCTTCCTGGATTTTGATGCCTGTTTCCTTCCCCAAATTAGGGAAGTTCTCTGCTATAATTTGCTCCATTATACCTTCTGCCCCTTTCTCTCTTTCTTCTTCTTCTGGGATCCCAATTATTCTAATGTTGTTTCATCTTATGGTATTGCTTATCTCTCGAATTCTGCCCTCGTGATCCAGTAGTTGTTTATCTCTCTTTTTCTCATCTTCTTTATTTTCCATCATTTGGTCTTCTATCTCACTGATTCTCTCTTCTGCCTCATTTATCCTAGCAGTTAGTGCCCCCATATTTGATTGCACCTCTTAATAGCCTTTTTGATTTCGACTTGGTTAGATTTTAGTTCTTTTACTTCTCCAGAAAGTTTCTCTAATATTAGTTTCTCTAATAACTTCCATATTTTTTTCAAGCCCAGCTAGTATCTTTAAAGTGATGGTTCTGAACTCTAGATCCGACATCGTACTAATGTCCGTATTGAGTAGGTCCCTGGCAGTCGGTACTACCTCTTGTTCTTTTTGTTGAGGTGATTTTTTCCGTCTTGTCATTTTGTCCAGAGGAGAATAGATTAATGGGAGAACAAAATGCTAGCAGGGTAACAACGTCCCCAGAAAATATACTCTAAACAAATCAGAAAAGACCTGAAGCAGTGGGAAAAGAAAGGGAAAGAGAGAAAAAAGAAAAAGAAAAAAAAGAAAAAGAAAAAGATAAAGATAAAAACAAACAAAAACAAAAACAAAACAAAACAAAAAAACAGAATATGATCAAATATGATCAGGCTGGTATATAGATCAGTGCCACATACTAGATTTTGGGTGTATTTTGGTCTGTTAGAAGAAAGTGCCTCCCAAAATTTTAAAGAAAGAAAAACTTATATATGTACAAAAATAAGGGTTGATATGATGAAGGGATGGAATATGACTGTAAAGATGGAAATTATAAAAAATTTTATAAAAGGAATTGATAAGAAGTTGTTTGAAAAAAGAAAGAAGATTAAAAAAAAAAAAAGAAAAAGGAGAGAATGTGATCAGGGAGGGGAGTAGAAAAAAACCGTACACTAGAGATTCAGGGTATATTTTGATCTGTTAGAAGAAACTATCTCAAAATTTTAGAGAGAGAACAACATATATATATGCCAAAAATATGGGTAACTACTATGAAGGGATAGAATATGACTCTAAAAATGAAAAATGAAAATGTTTTTTAAAGAAGGGATTGATAAGATGTTGGTTGAAAAAGGGAAAAAGAAAAATTCAAAAAAAAAAAAGACAGTTAAAAAAAAAATTAACTTTGAAAGACTAAAGAATCATGGTAAAAAAGCCATGAATTCTATGTGCAGTATTCCCCTAGCGCTGGAGTTCTGCCATTCTCACTGATCGGTAAACTTGGTCTTGGCTGGCTGTTCTCGCTGATCTTCTGGGGGAGGGGCCTGTTGCCGTGGTTCCCAAATGTCTTTGCCGGAGGCGGAATTGCCCCGCCCTTGCCCGTCTGGGCTAAGTTATCTGCTCGGGTTTGCTCTCGGGAGCTTTTGTTCCCTGCAAGCTTTCCGTACAGCTTTGGAGGCCGAGAGTGAGAATGGCGGCTCCCAATCTCCCCCCCAGAGGAGCCGAGAACTCGGGGTCCCGCTCCTCAGCGAGCCCCCAGAGAAAAGCAGTCAGTCACTCCCGTCTCCCCGGTCTCCAGCCGCACTCCGTGCTCACCCGGCCTGTGACCGCGCCTTTCTATCTGGCACCCGACCCCGGGTGGAGTCTCCAAACCCAGCAGATCCCCGCGGTGCGCTCCCGCACCTCTCCTCCCGGGGGAAGAAGGTGAGTCTCCCCGGATCTGCCGCTTGTTGGGTCCCTGCTGGAGGAGCAGTGGCCCGACTGTGCCGCGGATCACGGTTTATGACAACCCCGAGCTGAGAGCCCGCGCCTGGGCTCCGTCTCTGCAGCCGGCTTCCCTGCTCCGATACCTGGGAGCTCTGCCGCACTCAGGCACCCCCGGTCTTTCTGTGACCCCGAGGGTCCTGAGACCACACTGTCCCACGAGGGTTCCACCCCCCGCTTAGCCACCGGAGTGACGTCCCTCAGCGGAGCCGACTTCTAAAAGTTCCGATTTTGTGCTCCGTGGCTCTATCACTTGCCAGAAGCGGCCCACGGAGGCCCCTCCCCCGCCGTCTATCCTCCCGAATATCGCCTCGGATTCACTTCTCCGCACGTCCTACCTTCCAGAAAGTGGTCGCTTTTCTGTTCAGAGAGTTGTTGCTATTCTTTTCTTCGATCTCTTGTTGAGTTCATAGGTGTTTAGAATGGTTTGATCCCTATCCAGCTGAATTCCTGAGACCAGACGAAATCCAGGTCTCCTACTCCTCCGCCATCTTGCTCCGCCCCCCTGGTCTTTTAATGACAGTAATGATGAAGACTAAATTTATGTGCCACGTGGGTGGTTTTTTTTTGGTTTGTTTTGTTTTTGTTTGTTTTTTTAAGATTTTACTTATTTATTTGTCAGAGAGAGAGAGAGAGCACAAGCTGGGGGAGCGGCAGGCAGAGGGGGAATCAGGCTTCTTGCTAAGCAAGGAGCCCCATGTGAGGCTTGATCCCAGAATCCTGGGATCATGACCTGAGCTGAAGACAGACGCATAATTGACTGAGCCACCCAGGTGCCCCCGGTTCTATATTAAGCATTGTTAAGAACAAAACAACAAACCCAAAATGCTAAACCCCACATCATCAAACTGAGACTTAATCACTAATTGCCTGATCTGCATAAATTAGGTAATCTGCCTGATGACACCCTGCCCCCCACATCATCCCCCAAAGGAAAGCAATCTTGCCATAACCAATCTTCTTTTTGGCCTAGTATAACTTCCTTCTCTCTGCTCCCTTCTGCCTATAAAATCTTTCATTTTGTACAGCTCCTGGGAGCTCTTTTCTATCTGCTAGATTGGATGCTGCCCAATTAATCATTGAATAGAACCAATAAGATCTTCAAAATTTACTCAGTTGAGTTTTGTTTTTTTAAACATTACTCATGGATTTTCTGATTTAATCTTAACATTATAAGGTAAGTGCTAATGCAATCTCCATTTTAAAGGTGAAACAACAGAGCTTTAAAAAGATGGATAAAACATCTAAGATTACAAGAAGTCTGCTTCTCCCTCTCTGCCCCTCCCCCGTTTGTGTTCTCTCTCTCTCTCTCTCTCTCAAATAAATAAATAAAATCTTTAAAAAAAAGTGTGCCAAAAAAAAAAAGTGTGCCTTTATACTTGTATCCATTTTCTTTTGGAAACACCTCTTTGTATTTTGTTCTTTGGTCTTTTCCCAGCTGTGATGGGAAAGAGAGACTACTATTTCTATAGAGAGACTCCTCTTTGGTTTTGTAGGGGAGGAGAATTAATTTTCACCCCTACCCTTCTAGGGTCTAGGCTGAGACACCACCCCTTCCTCAGTAACAAAAGACAGATTAACAGGAGGAAAAACAAACAGAATTTGAATAACATGAATACCTCTTGTATACATGGGAAATATCCAGGAAAACTGAATGACTCCCCAAAACGGCCCAAGCCATCACTTAAACATTATCTTCAGCGAAACACAAAAGAAAAAAAATTTTTTGGAAGGGGTGGGGGAGGGGGAGCCAATTACAGGAGGTTATCAAGAAAAGCACAGTAAAAAGTAAAGTTCTTAGGCGGATTTAAGTCTACGCCTTCTCCATTGATAAGAGTTTCTTGTGATTCAGAGTCATCCTTCTCCTCCTGGCACGGGGAGGGAGACTCCCCTTACAAATGGAGATTCCCTTATAAATGTAAATGTCCCTTACAGAAGGGCCACTCCTACTTGGTTTTCAGAACTTCTCTTGTGTCTGTGGTTACTTAAAAATAAGCAGCTCAACGTAATGCTTATGCCAAAGAGGCATATTTTGGGATGGCATATTCTGCGCCCCTTCACAACAAATCACAAACAGCAGACTAGGCTTTTGCAAATAATGCAAATGCTTAAGCTACAGCCAACGAAATGATTACCTGGCTTTGCTTCCACCTTTTCTCTATAAAAGTCTTCCCTGAAGCTTCTGTTGGTGGACCGCTCCTAATCACTTCCGGATTCCCCATTGAAATTGATTTTTGCTCAAATAAACTCTTGAAAAAATTTTAATGTGCCTCAGTTTATCTTTTAACTTTCTTCATGTGCAAATGAGGACGGATATAGTTTACCTTCTGAAATTGTTGTATTAGAGATAATATATATAAAATGCCTCCTCCATAGTAAGCATTCATATGCTGACATAGTAACTATTAATTTGGGTCTCTTAATGTGTTAACTATATATTGCTCTATATTTTTGTTTTATTAAATGACAATGAAGGAACACGTTTGATGTCCTTTATTTTAGGGAGTCTGACATGTAGAGAAAGGGCTTCATTTGGTCCATTAAACTGAAGCATTGGAAATCAGGGAGAAGTTTGTAACAGGCAGAACTACAGGATCACCAGCATCATGGACCAAGTGTAGTCTTTGGTGGCAAACCCAATAATCATATAGGTTTCCCCCTTTGCAAGAGCTCCAGAAATACAGATGATAGCATTATGTTTCCAAGTGGCAAAAAGAGGAAGAAGAATGGCAAAACAGGTACAAAGGGGTGAATGGAGTTCATGATGAGAGGGGAAGGGACCAGGATTCTTATGCCAATGTCTTGGGTAGAAGCAGTCGACTTCACGATGTCAGCATCTTCTCATTCTAATGAGCTTGATTTTGAAGTCTGGCATTTGTACAGGACTAGGTGTCAGGTGGAGCCTTCCTTCCTCAGTTGTGAAATACACACTCAAATTTCAGTACTTTGTAATCTGGCAGCAGTGTCAGTGGTCACGAATTCTTAGTAGTGTTCTTTCTATGAATCTCACTTTTGCTAAAGTGTTAGGGAGCCCTCCTGCTCAACAGCAAATGCCAACAGTTAAAACAAGAAATAAGCAAACCACTTAACTCATGCTCTAACTAAAACCCATTGTGCTTATTTCGTATCTCACTTTCTTGAGGCAATGATGAAGATTTAACAATGACAGAACATCCCAACTGCCAGGACAGAGAAACCCTGATAGCAACAGAATGCTTGGAAGACCACACCCCCTATCCCCATACATCCCCTTCCTTCCCCATGATCATGGGCTGAACACATACTGACTCCCGCCCATGTTCAGGTGCCCTCAGCCTGCTCTCTTGCACATACCACCCCCATCCCCAACCTCTCCTTAGAAAACTCTAAGCGTTCATCTTGTGGGCTAAGTGGTCAGTTGTGAAGGCTTGAGCCTGCCACCTCCCCTGGCTGCCAGCACCCAAAACAAATGTCTCCCTTTCTTTTTTCCAAAAACTCATCTTTTGAGTTACTGGCTTCTCTTGTGATGAGTTTATTGGACTTTGGCAACAGTGTTGGCAAACCCAGCCAGGAACTATGATTTTGATTTGTCTAGTGGCCTCAGGATTTCCCTGGTTGGAGCAGGTGGCCAGGGTGGTGCACCAGGGCTTACTCGTTCATTCTTTGAGTTAGCAGCTGTGACCATGTGACAAGTTAGTGGCTCAGTAACAAAGGCATCAGACCGAAACTATAATAGCCGGTAAATGACAAGAGATTTCAAAATGTCCATGGGTAAAGATCTGATGAGAGTTCATTTGATAAGAAAATGTAGTTATTTCTGTGGCAAAAAATAATTTAGGATAATAATTGGACAATGAGAGTATTGACAAATTTCTAGAACCTTTAAACAATTTCTGGAATCCTAAATCAGTAACATATATCCACACACATAAAACCTGCAAAGCTTATCATCATTTCTTATTTTACAATGCTTCCCACATAATTTAACATACCAAATACACCTAATTAATTTAATATCTCTCCTTCACAAGGTGATAAATCCTTTGAAGTTTCCAGGGACCCTTTAGGAAATCTCAAAGTTACTCTGAAATAAAAAAGACTCTATTTAGAATTTGATTTAGGAAAGTTGTCAAAATGGCAAAAGATTGGAACATTTGACTAAATAAAATCACAGATAATTTTAAATCAAATATGAAAGGTTACATAGTTGTGAGCAAAACTTAGCTCTTTTAATATTGAGAAGACTGGGTTTTCTTAAGTAATCAAAGACCTGATAAAAGACAACATGAAGCACAGGAAACTATTTGGTAAGACACAAAATCTTTGTTTTCCAGGTAGATTACCCAGAAGGTTAAAAAAAGAGAAACTTTCACAATCTCTTATCAAGAACAGACCAATATGGATGGACCTAGAGGATATGCTAAGTGAAATAAGTCAAACAAAAATATCATATGATTTCAATTATAAGTAGAATCTAAAAAACAAAACAAATGAACAAACAAACAGCAGAAACAGACCCATAAATACAGAGAACAAACTGGTGGTTGCCAGAGGCTGTGGGGGTGGTGGGGTTAGGCAAAAGGGGGAAAGGAAGTGGGAGGTACAGGCTTCCAGCTATGGAATGAATAAGTTATGGGTATGAAAGGTACAGCATAGGGAATATAGTCAATGGTATTGTAATAGTGTTGTATAGTGACTGATGATACTTCCATTTGTGGTGAGCATAGTGTAGTACAGAATTGTACAGATCACTATGTTGTATACCTGAAACTAATACAACATTGTGTGTCAACTATACTTCAATTAAAAAAAAGAGCAGACCAATAGTACAAGAAAATTTTGTCCTTCTGAAAGAGGCCTTCAGCCACCTCCATTTTGACCTCAAACTTTCTTTTTTTTAAAATTTAAACTCAATTAATTAACATATAGTGTATTATTAGTTTCAGAGGTAGAGTTCAGTGATTCATCATTCTTATATAATACCCAGTGCTCATTGCATCAACGTGCCCTCCTTAATGTCCATCACCCAGTTACCCCCCCTCCCCTCCAGCAACCCTCAGTTTGTTTCCCATGATTAAGAGTCTTATGGTTTGTCTCCCTCTCTGATTTTGTCTTGTTTTATTTTTCCCTCCCTTCCCCTATGATCCTCTGTTTTATTTCTTAAATGCCACATATAAGTGAAATCATATGATAATTGTCTTTCTCTGATTGACTTATTTCGCTTAGCATAATACCTTCCAGTTCTATCCATGTCAATGTAAGTAGTAAGTATTCATTCTTTCTGATGGCTGAGTAATATTCCACTGTGTGTATATATATATATATATATATATATATATATATATACACACCACATCATCTTTATCCATTCATCTGTCAATGGACATCTCAGCTCTTTCCATAGTTTGGCTATTGTGGACATTGCTGCTATAAACATTGGGGTGCAGGTGCCACTTCAGATCACTACACTTGTATCTTTGTGGTAGATACCTAGTAGTGCAATTGCTGGGTTGCAAGGTAGCTCTATTTTCAACTTTTTGAGGAATCTCCATACTGTTTTCCAGAGTGGCTGCACCAGCTTGCATTCCCACCAACAGTATAAGAGGATTCCCCTTTCTCTGCATCCTCACTAACATCTGTCATTTCCTGACTTGTTAATTTTGGCCATTCTGACTGGTGTGAGGTGGTATCTCACTGAGGTTTTGATTTGTATTTCCCTGATGCTGAGTGATGTTGAGTATTTTTTCATGTGTCTGTTGGCCATTTGGATGTCTTCTTTGGAGAAATGTTTGTTCATGCCTTCTGCCCATTTCTTCATTGGATTATTTGTTCTTCAGGTGTTGAGTTTGGTAAGTTCTTTATAGATTTTGGATACTAGCCTTTTATCTGATAAGACATTTGCAAATATCTTCTCCCATTCTGTCAGTCGTCTTTTGGTTTTGTTGACTGTTTCCTTTGCTGTGCAGAAGGTTTTTATCTTGACGAAGTCCTAGTAGCTCATTTTTGCCTTTGTTTCCCTTGCCTTCGGAGACATGTCTTGCAAGAAGTTTCTGTGGCTGAGGTTGAAGAGGTTGCTGCCTCTGTTCTCCTCAAGATTTTGATGGATTCCTATCTCACATTTAAGTCTTTCATCCATTTTGAGTTTATTTTTGTGTATGATGTAAGAAAATGGCCCAGTTTCATTCTTTGGCATGTGATTGTCCAATTTTTCCAACACCATTTGTTGAAGAGACTGTCTTTTTTCCATTGGATATTCTTTCTTGCTTTGTTGAAGATTAGTTGACCATAGAGTTGAGGGTCCATTTCTGGGCTCTCTATTGTGTTGCATTGATCTATGTGTCCATTTTTGTGCTGGTACCATACTGTCTTGATTACAGCTTTGTAATACAGCTTGAAGTCCGGCATTGTGATGCCACCAGCTTTGCTTTTCTTTTTCAACATTCCTTTGGCTATTTGGGGTCTTTTCTGGTTCCATACAAATTTTAGAATTATTTGTTCTACCTCTGTGAAAAAAGTTGATGGTATTTTGGTAAGGATTGCATTGAATGTATAGATTGCTCTAGGTAGCATAGACATTTTAACAATGTGTATTCGTCCAATCCATGAGCATGGAACATTTTTCCATTTCTTTGAGTCTTCCTCTATTTCTTTCATGAGTGTTCTGTAGTTTTCAGAGTCCAGATCCTTTGCCTCTTTGGTTGGGTTTATTCCTAGGTATCTTACAGTTATTGGTGCAATTGTAAATGGGATTGACTCCTTATTTTCTCTTTCTTCTGTCTCATTGTTAGTGTATAGAAATGCAACTGATTTCTGTGCATTGATTTTATATCCTGCCACTTTGCTGAATTCCTGTATGAGTTCTAGCAATTTTGGGGTGGAGTCTTTTGGGTTTTCCACATAGAGTATCATATCATCTGCAAAGAGTGAGAGTTTGACTTCTTCTTTGCCGATTCAGATGCCTTTTTGTTTTCTGATTTCTGAGGCTAGGACTTTTAATACTATGTTGAATAGCAGTGGCGACAGTGGACATCCCTGCTGTGTTCTTGGCCTTACGGGAAAAGCTCTCATTTTTTCAATATAATTGAGGATGATATTCGCTGTGGGCTTTTTGTATATGGCTTTTATGATATTGAGGTATGTTTCCTCTATCCTTACACTGTGAAGAATTTTAATCAAGAAAGGATGCTCTACTTTGTCAAATGCTTTTTCTGCATCTATTGAGAAGATCATATGGTTCTTGTCCTTTCTTTTATTAATGTAGTGTATCATGTTGATTGATTTGTGGATGTTGTACCAACCTTGCAGCCCAGAAATAAATCCCACTTGGTCATGGTGAATAATCCTTTTAATGTACTGTTGGATCCTATTGGCTAGTATCTTTGTGAGAATTTTTGCATCCACGTTCATCAGGGATATTGGACCTCAAACTTTCTAATTGATTAAAGTCTTCTTTCAGCTTAACTCAACTCAGGCAAAAGACTCTGTGGGCAAAGCATCCCTTAATGGGAACCTAAACTACACCTCAAGCAATAAGGACTGCTCTGAGCCAGCAAGACCCTGGCCATGATTGACCCCAAGATAATGATCAACATGACCTTTACTGCCCACTTACATGTACTCACTGACATTTGCCTCACATTTTTCTTATATAAATCTGGAAGTATTTTCAGCACTTTGGAGACAGTCTTTGAGACATTCTTCTACTGTCTTCCTGGTGGTGGCCTCAGTGAAATAAATTCCTTTCTTGTTTAATCACTGCTTCTCCCTCTGTCTTTGGATTTTTTTCAGTGGCGAGTGGTCAGACCTGGTCTGTTTGGGACCTCCAGAGCCAGCTACAAAGAGAAAACCAAATTCTAATTTTGCATCAGTGTATTTTTTAAATTAAAATTCTTAAAAAAAACCCCAAAACCTTAAATAGACCCATTCCAATCTTTGACAGCTTGACCACATCTAAAATTACTTTCCCAAGATTCCTTTTCCACAAGCATTCTATAACTTTTTGTATCCATTTAAATTTTGTCTGATTTTTTCCTCTTTCTCATTCTGGAACAATTATTTTACTTTAGGACAAAATTACTCTCTTTTTCCCTTAACAAAACACATCTCCATATCTCATACTTCTTACCAAAAACACATCCTACATTCCTTGCATAGAGATGTTTCCCTTATTATTTTTAGTAATATTATTACATATATTAGAATGCATAACCCTCAGAATCCTTAATTTTTAGTAAAAACTAAGAAGTAAACAATTGGGGATTGTTAGACTAGCATTCTGTGAATTAGCAAATTTACAAATACATTTCATAGTTTCTAGCAGTGTATTCTTCCTCATAGTAAATGTTTTCAATGTGGCACCCAGATATCTTTATTTACTCTCTAAAAGGAAGCCAAAAGTGGATAAACCTATGTTCCGTAATTAATATTTCAGTATTTTATTTTATTTGGAAATGATCTAGTTAACAAATACCTATCATTTAACATATCTTAGTATAACATTAAAATTTCAAGTTACCAAAAAGATTTTGGAAACTATTTTTTTTAATTTTATTTATTTATTTGAGGGAAAGAGAGAGTGAGTGCAAGTGGGGGGAGGGAGAGGGACAAGCAGACTCTACACTGAACACAGAACCTGATGAGGGGCTCGACGAGGGGCTCAATCTCACAGTCCTGAGATCATGACCCTGAGATCATAGCCTGAGCTGAAATCAAAGGTCGGCACTTAACTGACTGAGCCCCCCAGGCACCCTGGAAACTATTTTTAAGTAGATGTACCATAAAGCATATAATGATGTCATGTATGGTGATTAACATAACATAATAAAATAAAAAAAAAGATGTACCACAAAACATAATTATTATTAAAAAGTTCATTTATAAACTTTTATCTTACTTACATCTATTTAATATACTTGTCCTTAATAATTATGTTGAGATTACTCATGAAAAATTCATGGGACATTAAACAGCTAACCATCATCTGAACTTATCTTTCCTGCTGACAAATTCTATAAGATGATAGATGAGATAAAATGAGCTCATGTGACTTTTAATAAACCTCAGTAGAAGTATTATATTTAATGTTGCTAATTCTAAAGATGTGCTCATTTAAATTAAATCAATAAATTTAAACTAGCTTTTATTTACCGAAGATTATCCTAAATCATGTGAGCTTGAAAAACAGTTGGGTTAATTTCTATATTTCTGAGAGCATACTTATACAAATGCTTAATTTTTTTTAAACCACTTAAATAGAGCTCTTTTTACAAATTAATTTTGGCAATACCATCTGGAGGTAGGAAAAAAAATCACACATTTATATCATGCATACATATATAGACCTACAGATAGATGCAACCAGAGATTTCAAAACTTTTATTTTAAAATTTTAGACATGAGGCAGCTATAATAAAGCAAAAATTATCATATGATTTCACTCATATGTGGAATTTAAAAAACACTTGGATCCAAATTGTTTTTCTGGTAGATGGAATAAGTTAAGGTTAACTGCTCAGATAGTTTGAATTTTTTATTAATATTTGTGAAAACTTTAAAGATTTTTCATTTGCCTAGTTTCCAAATAGCCTTTCCTTTTTTTTTTTTTTTTTTTTCTGATAAGAATTATATCCCTAAATGCAAACTGGTGCAGCCACTCTGGAAAAACAGTATGGTGGTTCCTCAGAAACTTAAAAATAGAGCTATCTTATGACTCAGCAATAGCACTACTAGGATACAAACATAGTGATCAGAAGGGGCACCTGCACCCCAATGTTTATAGCAGCAATGTCCATCATAGCCAAACTATGGAAAGAGCCCATATGTCCATCGATAGATGAATGGATAAAGAAGATGTCATGTATATATACAATAGAATATTACTCAGCCATCAAAAAGAATGAAATCTTGCCAGTTGCAATGACATGGATGGAACCAGAAGGTATTATGTTAAGTGAAATAAGTCAATCAGAGAAAGACAATTATCATATTATTTCACTCATATGTAGAATTTAAGAAACAAAACAGATGAACATAGGGCAAGGGAAGGAAAAATAAAATAAGATGAAAATTGAGAGGAAAGCAAACCACAAGAGATACTGAACTCTAGGAAACAAACTGAGAGTTGCTGGAGGGGAGGTGGGGTTGGGAAAGGATAATTGGGTGATGGGCATTAAGGAGGGCTCTTGATGCAATGATCACTGGGTGTTATATGTAACTGATGAATCACTAAATTCTAGCTCTGAAACTAAAAAACAAAAAACAAAAAAATGAATTAGCTACCTAAAGTTTGAATTTCAAAGAGATAGACTCGATAGGAGTTCCTAGAGAAGAGTGGGTAATATGTTTATATTTCAAAAGCACAGGGGAAGAGTGCAAGTTCCTCCAAGAAGGACTTCCATTCCCTAAATCCAGAATTTGACAATACCACAAGCCTTTTGAAATGAATACAAGTGGTTTTGGAATTGGCAAAAAGGATAAGTGGGCTTTGAATTGCTTGTAGAGCTGCATTTCTGTTCTTATAAAGAGTCAACTCATAAGACAAAACAGCTGTTTTTAATTCCTCAAAGAATTAGGTTGCAGCCTGAATGATGTTGAAGGGCAATCCTTTAAAAAAACCCATATTTCTGGCTAGCCATATTTTGGGGGTCTCCAACCTGACTGTTGCCACATAAGTTCTCAGGACACAAAACAAGACAAATAAGAAGGCAGTGGGTGTTCCTGGGAGAGAAAGAATTGACAATGGGTACCCACAAACCAAATTCATGAGTCTGAATTTAGAAAGGAAAAGACAATGGGAAATTTTATTTTCCTCTCCCGACCAGGCACTGCAGAGATGTGGGAGAGCTGACTCTGATAAGAACTCTCACTCTTATGATGGACTCTGAAAAATAAACTGAGGGTTCTAGAGGGGAGGGGGGTAGGAGGATGGGTTGGCCTGGTGATGGGTATTAAAGAGGGCACGTTCTGCATGGAGCACTGGGTGTTATACGCAAACAATGAATCATGGAACACTACATCAAAAACTAATGATGTAATGTATGGTGATTAACATAGCATAATAATAATAAAAAAATAAATTAAAAAAAAAAAGGAACTCTCACTCTTGCCAGTTTTTGCCAGTTTCCCCAAGATCCCATCTGCAGGTTCTAGAATGAGAGGGGTTTGAAGTAGAGTGTAGCTCCATTATCTATCAGAATTTGGAAAGGTTTTCCACAAATTTAATTTTAGTTTCCCCTTGGCTGTTTAAGAGAATAACAGGTAGTAATTTGCTGGAGAATTCCTGAGTCCTGTCAACCCTCAGAGGGGCTTATATGGAGGCCCTTGTCTGAGGGTAGATATGGAGGTGTCTGTAAGGCTACTAACTTGGCTGACTTGTGTTTATGGTCTTGTAGTCTTTTCAGAGTAGAAAGACAATTCAGATAGAAGACTAGTAGACTGTGAGTACTCAAGTTAAAAAGGATAGAGGGAAATAGTGGGAGTCATGTTGGTCTCAGTCTTTTGTTTTAGGTACCTCTTGTGTTTTTCACTTTTCATTAGCCTTTTGCAGTAAATCTTTCAATGAAGTCATTCCAAGTTTTGGAACCTTGAAGACTTTTGGAAGCTTCTTTATACCAATTAAAATAGGTAGCCCATTATGTTTGTTTGAATTGGAAACCTTACTTTCAAGCGCACTTCTTAAATGAATGATCTTGTCAAACTAGAATGTTTCCCATAATAGCCATTGTAATTCTAGCTTGTCTTAATAAGATTTTGCCATTTTTATAGATGTCTACAGCTTCCAGGACCATGGTTCTTAGACATCAACTAAGCAGGTATGCTGGAAGGTGACATGCTTGATCCTTTGAAAATTGAGGATCCCATTTCTTTAGTTAAGCCTTATGTCTCACAGAGTCAAATTAGTAACTAAGAGAGATGTGCCACAGGGTTGAGGATTGTGCAGTGTTTTACAGTGTACATCACTGTTTGGGAATTTTCTTGGGTTGCCAGGGAACCTAGTGTCAATCTAACCTGTTCCATGACCAACATATCCTAGCATGGGTATCTTAGATTTGGGTGGTAAGTGCTCTAACAGCTTTAAGTCTTTGACCCATGCCTACTAATTTTGTGGTTTTGGCTTCCAAGATTCTCATTAGCAATAGACCTATTATCCCTTTCACAAGAATATACACCTCTCTGCTACAAGAATATTTCTTTATAGTGGCAGACACTCAAAAGGATTTTATTTTTTTTTTAAGATTTTATTTTTAGGTAATCTCTACACCCAACATGGGGCTCAAACTTACAACCCCAAGATCAAGAGTTGCATGCTCTACCGACTGAACCAGCCAGGTGCCCCTTGAATGGACTTGAATAGTCTGACTTGTGCCTATTTAGATTTTGATTTGCTGTTGGTCAAAAAAGTCCAAATATCTTGTCTTCATTTATTTCCCCATGTCCTCCAGTTGTTTATGCTGTGGACTTGCCTTGAGGCTTTGTGAGTCCCCTAATGGCTGCCATCATGCTTTCTTTTGGTTGAGGAGGACCCATTATTTTCCCTTGTTGAAATAATCCTCCCTAATTCAACAAGACTTACTGTTTTAGGCTGCCTGAGCACAGTCCCAGAAACCTATCAGAACCTCCAAAAGACACTTACCTTGAAGATGAGGTGGGCTCCAAACCCAAATGTTGCAGCCCACTAGGTCTCACTGTGAAAAATCCAGTCTCTCACGCCCCAATTTTCCACCTGGAAGGATTAGAACAAACAAACTCAAAGAGCTCAGCATATGATACAGGCAGAGCTCAATCCAAAAGAAGTTCACCAGAGATCCAGAAAGCAACCAAAGAGGTAGCAAACCAAAATAGCTCTGTGAGGACCTTCACATCCATCTAGGCACCAACCCCAGAATCTTCAGCAATGGTCTTGGGATCCCATCCTCATTGCCAAATGACAAAACTAAAACAATTTAATAACAAGTTTGATGTCCTTTATTTAAGGGAAAACATTCCATGGATTGGCAGAGTACAGTGCCTCACAAATAATGGAGAACTCTTCCTGAGAGATTTGATGGAAAAATGAGTTTTATAGAGTAATGGAAGAGGCAACTAGAAAATAGCTTGATTGGCTAGAAGGTTGGGGATTTCCCTATGAGGTCAGCAGGTCCTATTTTTTAGGATAAGGTAAGCTAGCTAAAGCTGAGTTGGAAGATTGTGATGGTGTATGTGAGGTTTCCTTGACAGGTGTTTCCTGTAAGTGCAAGCTGACTTAGGTTTAGATTTTGTGACATGGGCCAGGCCACTGGCAGTGGGGCTTCCACTTGATATACAAGTTAACTTTACCAGTCTCTAACGATATTTTTGAAGTATTGATGTCAGATCATTGGAGTCTTGTCACTGGTCAAGAAATTCACCTAAAAATCAGATAAGGGCTGGAAGTAGATTGGGGTAGGGGCATTGAATGGGGCCAGTAGTAAAAACCTGTGGCTGATGGGCTGAGGATTTCTGAAGATTATGGGTGATGAGAAGAGATTTTACAGTGTTATTTCCTTGAGACTTACAGCTTGTTTCCTGTGAGGGCATTTGGGAAAGAGGCCCCAGGAAGGGGCCCCAAGAAGAGCATTTTATGTTCTGGGGATGTTGAGGGTGAACAAACAGTGATGAGGATGATGACAGAAAGCAGGAAAAGGAAACAAGCCTTCATTGGATACGCATGATGCACCAGGCACTTTGCTAGTACTCGAATTTTCTTTTCTTTTCCAAAAACCTTGAGTGCAGTGATTCTCAACCAGGGGCAATTTTGCCTTTGAGAGAGCATTTGTCAATGTCTAGAAATTTTTATTTTCACAAGTAGGGGTGCCACTGGCATCTAGGGTGGGGCCAGAGATGCTCCTAATCATTCTACAATGTACAGGATAGTTCTTCACAATGAGAATTATTTGGCCCAAAATGTCAAAAATACTGAGGCTGAGAAATCCTGCTTGAAGGGTAGGCATAATTACCTTCATTTTTATAGACAAGCAATCTGAGCTGGTGTTCAAAACTAGACTTATATAGCTCCAAGGCCCAAGCTCCTTCGCCATGGTGATAGGAACAGTGACGGAATTGAAGATGGTAAAGATAAAGAACCAGGGCACAAGTTGGTGTTCTGTTGAAGGAACAAACAAAAGAATGAAGGCCAGGGGTGCCTGGGTGGCTCAGTCAGTTGGGCATCCAACTCTTGATTTTGGCTCAGGTCATGATCTCAGGGTTGTGAGATGAAGTCCCATGTCTGGCTTTGCGTTTGGTGCGGAGTCTTCTTGTATCCCTCTCCTCTGCCTTTCCCCTTCCCCCTGCAAGTGCACATACATGAGTGTGTGCTCTCTCTCAAATAAATAAATAAATAAATCTTAAAAAAAAAAAAAAAGAATGAATGCCAGAGGGGAGTAAGAGAATGAGTGTAACCACCCTAGTACCACCCTGACACACATCCTTGTTCTTGCTCCACAATCTAGGAGTAAGTCAGAGATCATGATAACAAAGAAAATAAAATGATGGTGGGTGGCCTCAAGACCACCATCATCAGTTTCAGGAGCATCTGGGCCTCCAAATGGAGCTAGAAGTCAGAGAAGACTGGCTGCACATTCTGCTCCGTTGCCTTTTCTAAAGAGATAGGAACAGATAGGAGGTTCTGAGCTGGATTTGGGTGACCATTCCCCTCTTACTCCCAGAGGTTGAGCCTAGCTGTGTCCCAAAAGAAGAGGAAGACGTTGTTTCCCAGTTTCTAAAATTTCTGTGAATTTGGAATTGGGCTAAGCCAGACCCATTCTGGGAAGCTCTGAATCTTCTGGGAGGGAACAGTTGAGAGGAAAAAGGGTGAAGGGGAGGAGCCTATGATAAAACAACATTTCTTTTCACTTCCTCTTTTGGACTTCAGAATTTGTCTGTCCTCTCGGGTGGAATCTGTCAAGTCTCAAGAGAAGTCTCTGCCTGCCACACTGGTGCTGCTGGAGCCAACGTGAGCCACCAAGTGATGCGGATCCCCTCGTTCCTCCCCATCCCTGCTGCTGATAGTGACTGGGCTGATTGCGTGCCCTGCCATCCTTTGGGTGACATGCTGCTGTGGACAGCTCTGCTATTCTTGGGTGAGTCGGTGTCCTCATGAAGGACAGAGGCAGGTGCACTTTCCTAACTCAGCTGCTGCTTCCCCGGGTCAGGCTGAGCTTTGGCAAGGATGAGGGGTAGCATGGGAAGCATTCAAGAAAATGAGGAGGGTGAAGCAGGCTGATGAAGATCAAACTCTGACAATCTTACTGGTCTTGGCAAATGATAAAATTGGCAGAGTTTTTGTTTTAATTTTTAGTGTCTTTTGCCCAATATCACGGGGCAACCAGGTCCCTGATGTTCTGCCACCACCTACATCTGAACCTGCTCTAAGGAAAGTCTAGTGACCTAGACTTGAGTGACTAATGAGTGGCCAGGGTGTTTTCCTTCCTTAAAAATTTGTGTTTCACAGGGACCAAATCTTAGGTGGAAGGGCTAATGCTGTCTTAGATTAGGGGTGGGGAAGAAGCAATAGGACACTTGGCGGAGGGGCAGTAGACATTCTCTGTCAGGCAGCAGAAGCTTATTCTGTTTATGTGTTAGATTTCCCTGGGAAGAAGCAAAGAGGGTCTGGGTTATCCAGGGAACAGGGTTTCAGAGAACACACAACCTGGGCGATTCTGGAATCGTCAATTGTAGGACCGGAGAAATCACCCATGCTTCCTTGTACACACACATGGGGATAGGTCCTGGTTGTGATCAGGGAGAAAGTCAGGGTCCTAGGCTAAGATGGAGGGGTAGGGACTGATGATGCCAGGTGGGAGGAAGTCTAGGGAGGCCAGCTAGGGGAGCCCTATTGCTAAGATTGTCTCTCCAAGCTCAATTCCTAGAGTTTCCACCCTCAAAAAAACCTTAGGATAGCCCCAGAGGAAGACATGTAGCCACTCTGGAGTTAGGTGTTATGACTGATAATAAAATCTGGTCATCTCTGGGAGTCCTAGGCCCTCAATGTTGAATGATACCAGGATAGGAAGCAGAGGTGAGGAGGAGAGAGTATTCCTTCATGAGCAGGATAAAATGGACTGAAGTAGAATAACATGTGAAAGGAGCATTAGACTATCTCATTTTTCACGTGAGGAAGCTCAGGCCTGGAGAGATGAGATGCTTCTCCACCTCTGCTGTTGGTGCTGCCAATGTACCAGTCACCCGGGCAAGACTTCTGGGCAAGACTTGATCTTTTCTTCCATTTGTCCTTTTGCTAAGTCACCAAGGATTTGCTCCATTTTCCCCATTCTTATTTGGACCACCATATTTAGGTCTTCATCCCTCAATAACCCAGCTTTGACAACAGCCTCTGACCCCATCTCGACTGCTCCTGTCTCCTCTCCTCTGAATCTGTGCTGGACACTGAGGCCGTGACATCTTCAAGTGCAGCTGAGTCACTGCACTTCAGAAATGCCTCCAGGACTGCTCCATTACCTACTAACTAAGGCCCCCATTCCACCCTCTTCACCACGTTCCCATTGCCCCCAAGTGGATCTTCCTCTACAGCCAGGCAATGTGGACACTGCATTTCCTGCTTTCTACAGATTCCACAAACTGCCTTGTTTAAACATTAAATAAATGCATGAACAGGCCCTGTTCTAGGACTTGGAGATTTACCAATGAACAAGACAGACAGCCTTCCTGACCTAAAGCATAAGGTCTTTGTCTCCCTTACAATGACTCTATTGAGTGTGTATTCATGACCATTTGTTGAGTGTGGAATGAATAAATGGCTAATGACTTCTCTCCACTCTTCTCATTTCTTTCTTATTTCTCCTCTTCCCCTCCTCTTAGGTTCTACTTCTTTATTTGCTCCCCTACTGCACTGTCCCTCTTGCCAATCCGACACTCTGGTTTTTAGCTATCACTTCTATGTCAACAGCTTCCAAACCTGTCTTTCTGGCTTATGTCAGCTACAATTTCGTGTTTCCACCTGCTGGTTGGACACCTCCACATTGATATGCCGGTTCAGAAACAAAACGTATTCAAACTCAACTTATCATCTTCCCATTGCAAATGTACTCCTCTTCCTAACATTTATATTTGTGTGAGCACAAGTAACATTTTCCCTAGCCATCCACTTACTTTACTCCCACTCTCATCAAGTGCCAGCTCCCCCCAGTTTTGCCTCTTAAATTTCTCTCATGTGGGGGCGCCAGGATGGCTCAGTCGATTAAGCTCAGGTCATGATCCTGGAGTCCCGGGATCAAGTCAGGCTCCCTGCTCAGCGAGGAGTCTGCTTCTCCCTCTCCCTCTGCCCCCCACCCAGCTCGAGTTCTCTCTCTCTCACTCTTTCTCTCTCAAACAAATAAATAAAATCTTAAAAAAAAATTCTCTCGTGTGCATATCTTCTTCACTTCCTATTATCAATACAACTGTGGCCCCTCTTATCTCACACCTAGACTCATTCAATAAGTGATTTCCAGAGCACTAGCAAATAAAATTGTTATGGCTACTGCCCTCTTAGATCTTCTGGGAGATCTAAACAACAAATAAACAGACACACAGGCATAAAAACAAATTAGAAAGGGCCATGAAGATATAAACAGGATACTGTGATAAGAATAGCCTTTGTGGGGAAGAAGAGAGAATGATAAACAGGATGATATGGAAAGCGTTTTCTGAGGAGGTGACACTTGAGCTGGGACTTTGAGCTCCGCAAGGATCTAGCTGTTTGAAGAGATAAAGGAAACAGGTCTAGAGGAGGGATCCGCATACACAAAAGCCCCAAGTATGAAGAACTTAAAGAGGGCTCGTGTTATGGGAGCTCCATGAGTAGGGGAAGAGGGGCTTGAGATGAGGCAGGAGAGGTGAGCAGGGCCCTTGTCCTGTCCTGTGTGGCCTTGTAAAGATGTACTTTTATTTCAAGAGCAAAGGAAGGGTGCCTGGGTGGCTCAGTTGGTTAAGCGACTGCCTTCGGCTCAGGTCATGATCCTGGAGTCCTGGGATCGAGTCTCGCATCAGGCTCCCTGTTCAGCAGGGAGTCTGCTTCTCCCTCTGACCCTCCCCCCTCTCATGTGCTCTCTCTCTCTCTCTTATTCTCTCTCTCAAATAAATAAAATAAAAAAAACAGAGCAAAGGAAGGTCCTTGAAGGCTTCTAAGCCGGGGAGTGATATTATTGGACCTGATATTAAAAAAAAAACAAAACTCTAGCTTTTCTGTGGAAAGTGGATGGTGGGGGACAAAGGAATGAGGAGAGGAGTTAGGAGGCGGAGAAAGCTGGTGGTGACTTAAACTAGCATGGCAGCCATGAGCATGGAGCAAAGTGGATGGACTCAAGGCCTGAGTCGGAAGCAGAATCAACAAGATTCACTGAGGTGAAGGGGGAGGGGGCTTGGGAGAGAGGGGAATAAAGGTGACTTATAGCTTTCAGGCACGAGTAACTGGGGAGATGGTGAAGATGTGCACTTACCTGGGAAAGAATAAGAGAGGAAAGTTGTAGTGGATTGGTGAAGGCAGAGTCCAAATTGTGGAGAATGAAACAGTGAATGGAAGGAGTAGAAATGAGCATAGCCCATGTAGAAAAAAAATTGAGAAATCTGGTTATGGGGGCCCCTGGGTGGCTCAGTGGTTAAGCATTTGCCCTTGGCTCAGGTCATGATCCCAGGGTCTTGGGATCGAGCCCCGCATCGGGCTCCCTGCTTGGTGGGAAGCCTGCTTCTCCCTCTCCCACTCCCCCTGCTTGTGTTCCCTCTCTGGCTGTGTCTCTCTGTCAAATAAATAAATAAAATCTTAAAAAAAGAAAGAAATCTGCCTATGAAAGGGAGCAGAGAAATAATTTTGGAATTCTATATGGGATCAAGTGAGAAGCTTTTTTTTTTTTTTTTTGAACGAAAGATCTTGGAATATGCTTCTGTTGATGGGAAAGATCCAGCTGAGAAGGAGGAATTGGTGATGCATAAGAGGATGGAAATAACAGAGAGAGGGAAATCCTTGTGAGGGTGACAGGGGTTGCGAACCAGGATAGAGACTGACCATGGAGAGGAGGAGGGAGACTTTCCCCAGGGAACAGCAAGACAGTTGGGCAGAGGGGCAGATAGGTTAGACATTTGAGTTGGGGGAAGGTGTGAGATTTCCTGTCCAGCTGCTTTTGTTTTCTGTGAAGAATGAAGGAAGGCATCCACTTTAAGCAAGAAGGGATTGGAGGCAGAGGACAGGAAAGTTTTGGGAGAGAGGAAAAGATGAGTATCGCTGCTGAGAGCAGCAGAGCAAATTTCCTAGAGAAAAGTGTCAGAATGGCAGCTCAATGTCCTTTTGAATATGGTGACCACAAATTTATAGAGACTCTGATCTGACTGCTTGTGTGGTCATTTTAGTAACGCACAGCTGAACAAGTAAAGGCATGGACAGTACAGCTAGATTTAAGAGAGACAGGGAAGGGCAAAGGAGTTAAGGGGATTTGCATGGAGGGGATTTTTTTTTTTTTTTGGAAGTGATTCTTGTAATGATGAATCGTCAAATCTAAACTCTGGGCTGATCTTTGCTTTCTCTCTTACAGCTCCAGTCGCTGGGACACCTGGTAAGTACTCCACCCACATCCTCTCCCTCCCCCAGCTACGCTCTTCCTCTGCTCCCAGCACCCCGAGCACCCGGAGGTGCCCTGAATGCACCAGCAACCCAGTACCTAGGTGGGGCCAGGAAGGAGATGCCCCGCCCTCTCTCCCTCTCTCCTTTCTCTTTCTCCTCCTCCCAGGGAAGCCGAGGATAGGCCTCCATGGCGCACAGGTGCTTTAACCCTTCTGGTTCTATTAGGGTGAGAAATCACAGATATTGTCACAGAAAATAACTCATCCTCTCTCTCAGTAAAATCAAAAGCCCAGACATTTTTAGTCTCAGCTGCACGCAAAATCCCATCATGTGCTTAGGTTATCTCCCTGTGTTGGTAAATCCCCCACTTTGCATGTATCTGAGGGCTTCAGGGCCTGTTTCCCTGTTCAGAACTAGGAGGAGAGATCACTGATTGCAGCTTGGTGAAGTAAATTCTGCCGGGCACTTCTTTCTCTATACCAATCAGCTCCCCGCCTCCCAGGGCTCCCCGGGGGGGAGGGGGCGGTGCGGCTCTCCCTGGGGCACTGAAGCCAGGGCTCCCTAGACTGGCCCTCCAGCCTTTCTCTTTCTTTATCCTTCTGAGGCCACAGAGACTCCTCTGTACTTGGCTGTGAGGCTAGGTCTATTCTAAGGGACCAAGATTGACATCAGGTCAGAACAGAAACCTGATGTCTGACTCATGCTGGATACCCCACCAGATGCCTTCGTCCGGCTCTGGAGAGAGTTTATCCATTAGTATCCAAAATGCCTCAGTTTACAGGGGGAACAAAATGAATTCTAGAAAGTTATGTATGTGGTGTGTGTGTGAGAGAGAGAGAGAGAGAGAGAGAAGGAAAGAAAGAAAGAAAGAGAAAGAAAGAAAGAGGAAGGAAGGAAGCAAGGAAGGAAGGAAGGAAAGGAGAGGAAGGAAAGAAAGGAAAGAAAGAAAGGAAGGGAAGGAAGAAAAAAGGAAAGAAAGAACTGTTTCAGATGACCCCTGGTGAGGTATACATATATTTCTAGTGTTTGCTTGCCCCTTCTCCCTTTCTCTTACCTTGCCATCTCTTCCTGAGGAACGGTCAAGCTCCCTGAGCGGACCTGGCTTCCCGGAGGCCCCTGTGGTAGGACACATGAGTAAGAGGAATTACCTACAGTTACATAAGAGTTCTGGGCCGGGTTCCACTCTTGATGTCCTCAGAAGGACCAGAGACGCTTTACTATCTGAAATTCGGGGGCCTGCTTAGGCTCTTGGGGTCCCCTTTCCTCCTGCTTCCTCTTCTCTCTGCCCCTCAGCAGGTCTCCCGAAGGCTGTGCTGGACCTCCAGCCCCCGTGGGTCAATGTGCTCCGGGAGGATCCCGTGACCCTGAAGTGCCAGGGGGCCCACACTGCTGTGGACCGTGTCACCCAGTGGTTCCATAACGGGAGCTCCATGCCAACCCTGGTCCAGTCCAATTACAGTTTTAAGGCCAGACAACAGGACAGCGGGGAGTACAGGTGCCAGATGGACCAGACCAGCCTCAGTGACCCTGTGCATCTGGACGTGACTTCCGGTCAGTGGAGGAAGGGCCTGGGGAGGGTCTGGGAGGACAAGGAAAGATGAAATCTGCTTACATGGCAGAGGTTTTTAGGGAAGGGAGGTAGCCTGTTTCCTGGGAATCAGTGCTGTGAATTGTTGGAAGCTGTTTTCGTCCACTCATTTCCCTTTTCACCCGCCCCCTTTGCTTAGTGTGTGTGGTGGTGGTGGACGGTCTTAAGAAATTCCTCAGAATAGGTTGTTTTGCCTCAATCCTGATGGAGCAAGAAGGTTACAAGGCTACAAACAAGCACGTAGGGTATGAGAGAAGCAGAAAGAAATTCTGACTACATAAAAACCCATTTTTGTAGCCATCACAAAGCATAGACAGACCACAACTGAGTCTTCGGCCTGGACACCCTAGCCGTGTGAACATGGTGATTTGTCTGCACTTGGATTTGATTCCTTGTCTGCTCGTGGGGGTATTAATGCCTCCCTCCCCAGGTCCCGGTGGGAATCAGCATTTCCCTGCCCCCCTGCTCTCCATGCAACTTGACCTGGAAGTTGTCTTGATCTTTTTTTTTTTTTAATTAGAGAGAGAGGGAGGGAGGGGCAGAGGGAGAGAGAAAATCTCAAGCAGGCTCCACGCCCAGCACAGAGCCCCACATGGGGCTCGATCTCACAACCCTGAGGTCATGACCTGAGCTGAAACTAAGAGTTGGATGCTTAACCGACTGAGCCACCCAGGCATCCCCTGAAAGTTGTGTTTTAACTATATTTGTATTTCCAGCCCCTGACAAGGGCAGGGCTTAATAAATGTTTGCTAAACAGATGAATGATTTTACAAAGCTTCTGGCAAAAAGTAGCTTCTCCGTAAAGAAGAGCCACCCTGAGACTATGGTGAATATTGTCACTGTTACTCTTCATGTAGTCCCTTTCCCTCCCTGGATGCCTAAATTTTCCTCAAAAGCACACAGCGGGCCTGTCGCCCCCACCCTCTTCGCACAACAGGAAGTGACAGGCTGGAGGGAAGCTCCTGAGGCCTGACATCAGTGTCCCTGCCCCTGCAGGAAGGCAAGGAGGGGAGGGCATCCCCCCCCGAGCCTGAGTGTGTCCCCGTGTTGCCACTGGGATGTGGAGGAGCTGTGGGTGTTTATTGATTCTCTACAAGGCTTCCAGGAGATTGCAGGGGCGTTTTGCTCCCAGATGGATGGGAAGGCCCTTTGATTACTTGAAGAACATCTTATGAGTGCCGCGAACAGGAAGCTGTCCCCTGCTCTCCAGATCTGCACCAAGATAAATGTCCTCAAGGAGAGCTAAGGTGGCCCCCTTGCACAGACCAGCCGAAGGCAGATACTCCTCATTATCCAGGTTATAACCTGGTGCCAGCAGAGACTCTTCGGGGAAGAAAAGCTATTCCAGCCATGTAGGTCTTCTGTGGTGGGGATTACCTCGACAGGGAAGAGAAGGGCAGGAATTGGTTGCTGGGGCTACATGGCAACTTGGGCATTTTCTCTGGGTTCTACTTTATTTTTTCAAAGCTTTACAATTCTCAGCATTCCCACCTGCCCTAATCCAATCTCATGAGAGAGGCAGTCTAGGGAACCAGGACGGCTCAGCCTCATCCCGGAGTGCAGTGTCCAGCCAGGGTCTCAGTTCTCCAAGAGGAGGAATATGCAGTACAGTAAGGCAAGGAAATGGGTGGAAGCTAGATGTGCCTCCCCGACAAGAGAGGTGGGGTTTTCTAGTTTGTGGCACCCGAGTAGCAAAACCTGGTGCCACCCTCTGGCCCTGGGTTTCCCAATGTAGCCGTGGCTGAATTTTCTCTGTGATGTAATTGGTACTGAGCATCTCCTCCTGTATCCGTGGTCACGTCACCAGCCAGTGAGGAGACTTGGCTGGCCTCATCCTGGTTGGCTGCAGGGGGTGCTTGCTGGGAACATGTGTGGCTGATTTATTTATTTGAGAGAGAGAGAGAGAGCATGAGTCAGGGATGGGGGCAGAGGGAGAGGAGAAGCAGGCCCCCCCACTGAGCAGGGAGCCCCATGGGGTCTCGATCCCAGGACCCCGAGATCATGACCTCAGCCAAAGGCAGACGCTTCACCGACTGTGCCACCCGGGTTCCCCCTTCTAATTGTGCTGTTGTCTTCTACCCTACCTCTCTTTCCAATTCCAGCTCTGCTCCATCCTCCAGCTTTAGGGAAAAGGAGCACGTGGGCTGAGGTCAGGAGTACAAATGTCTACCTTAGGCTTTATTCCCTATACAACAAAAATGCTAAATATTTTTTCTTCCTCAGTAAAAGGATGAACATTGGGAGGGAAAAAGGACACAGCAGGCTAATGACCCACCTTCAGACCAAGGTGACGCTGCTGCGGTCAGACAAAGACCTTGCTGAAGTAAAACTCCACATTTACCAACATACATCAAATAAGCTAATACTTCTTGGACGTCCATGACTTCCTACTCTCCCAAAAGACATGTCTCTGCTGTGTCCCCTCACATGTCATCTCCTAGGTCAGACTGGATCTCTCCCCTCCCTCCCCCAAGGAAGGGACGGCACCCTGGGCTCTCTTGTATCCTTCCTGTCCTGTTGGGCAGGACAGAGCTTCAGCTGCCTTCTCCCAGGACAGGAAAGAGAAGACAAGCCTGTCCTGAACACCTACTACGTGCCAGGAACTGCTGTAGATGCATGGTATTGTTATGTCCATTTCCACAGAGGCGGAATCCAAGGCCCAGAAGAGGCCCAAGACTACAGAGCTCCCAAATGACGGAGCCAGCATTAGAGACCAGGGCCATTGGATTCCAGACTTAAGCTCTTCCTTCCACATACCGTGTCCCACCGGGAAGGATGGTCTCAGAGTTGGGTCAAGACCTGCTGGGTCCTAGGGTCCCTTTGTGTCTTTCAGACTGGCTGCTGCTCCAGACCGCTCGCCGGGTGTTCCAGGAGGGGGAGCCCATCGTGCTGAGATGTCACAGCTGGAAGAACAGGAATCTGTACAAGATCACGTTCTTCCAGGACGGGAAGTCCAAGCAGTTTTCTCCTCTGAATTCCACATTCTTCATCCCAGAAGCAAACCTCAGCCACAGTGGCGACTACCACTGCTCGGGAATGATAGGGCAGATGCTGCGCATCTCACAGCCTGTGGCCATCACTGTCCAAGGTGGGAACTCTGCCAAGATGGAGGGAGGATGATGACTAGGGGATGGGCAATTATGGCTAAGGTCCTATGGACCTCCTTGGAGCTGAGAAACGCCAGAGGGCAAACCCTTGGGCACTGAGGCGAAGCGAGGAGGAATGGGGGCCATGAGAAATATTGGCCGTGGGCAGCAGGAGGGGCTAGAGCTTGGGGCCCTCCGTGTCAGGTCACAGGGGAAAGGTTGTGTGCCCTTTGAAATGCAGGCCCCGTCAGTCCTAAGGACAGTGATGGAGCAGAGCTCCCGCACTGGGGCAGGGGTTCCTTAAGCTCCTGGACGTTCCCAAGAACTGAGGTTTTCTTATTTCTTCTTAGTTCTCATGTTATGCCCGTTCACTCCCCAAGCAAGGCATGACGGGTCCCCGACAGTTCAAGGTCTTGTGGGATCCAGTCGCGGTGCCTCTAGTTAGGGGAGGCTTCGCGTCCCCTTCCTTCTCTCCCTGAGCTCGGCCCCCACACACTCAATAGTGTGCCTTTATTGGATGAGCAGAGACACCTGTGAGGGGGGAGGCACGAGTCCAGCTGCAGTGCAGTCCACGCAGGTGAGGTTGGGGGAGGACCCGGACAAGGGACAAGGGACCCGGACACAGAGCAGCTCCCGGGGAGCAGCACTGGGGTAGAGCGTGGGAGGTGGGAGGCTACTGCCTGTCCTGAGGTCTGTCTCCCCCAGGGTCCAGCTGGAGCGACTCCTCCATGGTGATGACAGTTGGGGCTGCGGTCGCCGGCGCCACTGCAGTGGCCATTCTCGCCGCTGCCGTGGCCTGGTTCCGCCTCAGGCAAAAGCAAACTTCAGGTTCGTGGCTTCTCTGGGTTTCTCTTGCTGTCAGTTCCTATTTGGCCAAGGCCCTGACCCCGACCATCGCCATCCTCTTTGGGCCAAGAGAATCCTTATAGTTCAGACGTAGCCCCATATTTTATTCATTCATTCTTTCATTCATTCATTCATTTATTTTTAAAAGATTTTATTTATTCATGAGAGACAGAGAGAGAGGCAGGCTCCCCGCAGAGCAGGGAGCCTGGGATCACGACCGGAGCTGAAGGCAGACGCTTAACCGACTGAGCCGCCCAGGCACCGCGTTCATTCATTTACTCAACAAGGCTTGGAAAATCTTGCTTATGGGTGGAGCCCTGTGCTAGGCACTGTGGACAATGAGGAGTCCAGTTCCTGCTCTCAAGGAGCTCACGGTGCCGTGGGGAAGACAGAAGGACCAGTCAATCATTAGAATTAGGTGGGATGAAAGCCATGGTAGAGTCGCAAAGGCTGTGATGGGAGGAGCGGGGGACGCGGGCACACGAGACGCAGCGTGGGGCGAGTGGTTAGAGACGCTTTCACAGGAGGCAGTGGTGTATCTAGTGACCAAAGCACGCGTGGGGGGCCGGCCGTGAGGTTTAACTCTCAGCTCCGCAGCGCACCAGCTGTGTGACTTGGGGGAGTTCTTCAGTATCTCTGTGCCTGTATTTCTTCATCTGGAAAATGAGGACACTGATAGAACCTACCTCGCAGGATTGGGTGAGGATGAATGTGGCTGAGCGCTCATCCCAGGGCGGAGTACTTAGCACGTGAGAGAGAGCCATTCTCATGAGGGGTAGAGGTCAGCCAGGCAGAGGGGGCTGGAAGAGCATTACAGGTGTGGGGGCCAAGGCATGGAAAGGAGGAGCACTGCAGCTGGGCTGGGACAGGTGCTGGGGGAGGCGCGAGGAGGGGGCGGTAAGGGGTGCGATGCGTTGAAACCATAAACTGCAAGGCACAGGGAGGAGGGATGAGGCGGGACAGACAAATGGGTAAGGGCCGGGTCATGCAGACCACAGAGGCCACATTAGAGAAGGAAACCGTGCTCCAGAGTGGGTGGCCAGACTACGGGAAGGAAGTCACCATAAGTGCTCATTCACTGCCCCCCACCTTGCCCCCGCGCCTAGCGTGGTTTGCCAGGCCGGGAGACGGTGTCCCTAAATGTCTGTTCACAGACGGGCGCCCTGAAGAACTTCGACTCTCGGAAAGCAGCTCCTTCCCCTTAGCACTATCCTGAAGGAGCTGAGAGAGGAGGCGAGGTGCCCTAGAAATCTAATAAGCAAATTGTCACAGTTTGTCGCACTGGAGAGCTAGCTTGCTGGAGAAAAAGTCTAAAGACACCCAGAGAAAGAAGAGGAAAGAAGACTGCCAGCCCCTGAGAAGGAGAAGGGACTGCTCCTCGTACCTCACGAGGCACTTTGGTACACAGCTAGGCCCTCAGTTACTGCCGATAAGTAAATACGGAGATGCACAGAGATTCTGAGAGGGAGGAAAAGGAGCTTTTTAAAAGGCAGAGCAAGCCTGAGAAAGATGCAGCCGAGTGGCCTTTCTGACAGCCCCAGGGGTTCCCATGGTTAACTCAGTGGCCCTTTTACAGGCTGGGCAGGCCCCGGGCAGGAGAGCCGGGGAATGGGGAGGAGGGGAGGCATCTCTGTGGGGACAGGTCTCTGTTGGTTCTAACCCAATCCTGCCCCTGGTCCTCGCCTGAGGACTCAGGCCCCACCCTATAACCCTACTAACCTCCTCTGTGCCCCTCATAGCTCCCCTAGGAAACCCCAAGCACAGGGAAATGGGAGAGACCCTCCCTGAGGAACCAGGTGAGTGCAGCTCCCTGTTTTGGGGGCTCAAAGTGGATTGGAGCCCGCAGGAAGTGGCTTGTGTGAGTTCAGCTGGGAGCACAGCAGAGGGCGGGGGGGGGGGGGGGGGGGGGAGGAGGGCAGGGGCTCAAATCGCTTGGTTGGTTCTGAGACTAACTCCTGGGCCTAAAGAGGACCTCACCGGGGATGAGGGGAAGAGGACCACCTGTCGCAGATAGAGAGGGGAGGGCTGTGTCCGAATTTTGGAGCCAGGAATGCTGGGAGCCTTTGCAGCGCAGGACATCAGAGACATTTGGGTCCTTCTGTGGGGTTTGGCAGAGCTGACACAGGACAGAGGCTAGGAGTGGTTAGACTGAGACACACGGAATAAAGAAAAGAGAGGGAGACCTAGGGAATGATCCCTGGACATGTTGAGGACTTTGTCTCGGAGAGTGATGGGGGAGGGGTGGGGCATTACGAGGACATCCGGGCTGGAGAAGGTTCTAGGGGACTGGGTGCATTCGTGGGCTTCACTGCTGGGCGAAGCTTGGCTCCGATGCCTGCGTGTGTAAGTTTATTAAACACGGGCCTGGCCCCAGCTTTGTCACCAGTAGCCGGTGCAACCTTGCACGTTCCCCACCGTGGGGTGCAGTCACCTCCCTGAGGAAATGAGTGGATTGGCCTGATGACCTCAAAGCCCTTCCGGGTCTGACATTCTGGGAGCCAGTGACTGTCCAACCCTTGGCCCAAGTAGGAGCAGGAGTGTCCCAGGCGACCTCCTGACTGTGGCTAAGCCAGAGCATGAGGGAACCTGGAACTTTCTCGAGGGGCTCCTGGACAACAGAATCAGAGGAAAAAGAGGCCCTTGAGGACTCTGCGTCAGGTGGCTGGAGTGTGACTCAGAGCGGAACCAACAGATTCGAGAGCTTGAGCAAAATGGCACTTGTCCCGCTGTGCTTTGAGCAAGGCCCTTGTGTTCTTGGCCACGTCAAGCGGGGATGCCGGCCTGAGCCTGCACCAGGCCAGACCAGATCTAGAAAAAAGCCCAAACACAACTGGAACAGCCCCTTGGAGGTCTGGCTCTGTCTACCCCCTGGCACAAATACATTTCACAAGCACTTATGTCACCGCGAGGCACAGGGGCTCATGGTTTCCCATCAGCGAGCATTGTTGAGAAATGCATTAGAAGGAGAATTCAGGAGGTGGTTTGTTCCAGAATCTGGAGCATGGCAAACAGAGACTCTCTGTGTGCAGGGGTGAGTGGAGACACTAGATGCATTGTCTCACCCCCCCCCCCCCGCCTGAGGAATGCTGCTTTGCAGTTAGTGAGACTACTTTTCACACTAGCAAAGTGAGTTTATTGGCAAAAAACCTGCGGGAATTTGGTGTGTTTTAGCTATTTACCAGGGAAAGTACTGGCTTGTTGGCTTGCTTCCCTCTTTCCCTCCCTCGCTTTCACTGTTGCTCTTTCTTCCCTTTTAATGTCGTGGAGCATTCTTCAAGGTGACCCCGAGGATGCGCTGTATCTGGCCAGTGCTGAAACGGCCCCCAGTCTTCTTGCCCTGAAGACTGTGCTTGGCAAAAATCTGGACTTGACTTCCCTGTGATACTGAACATCCCCACATCTCTTCCCCAGTATCTCCGATCCCTAAAGCTGGCTGGTTGGCTTCTAGAAAAAGTCAGCAATTCTCTGAAAAGCATGCAGCACAGATGAGGGCCTCCCTCTGCACGTGTGGCCCGGAGGGGAGGCTGGGTTGGGGCAGTGAATGGAGCTCTTGGCCTACAGGGCCTTGTTTCATGTCTGGTTCAGGCCTTCGTTCTGCAGCCTCCGTGGCAGCGTGGTGGACCCTCTTCTACTGCCACGCCCTGGCTGATCTTAAAATCTTTTAAGATTTTATTTAAGAAAGAGCGAGCATGCATGAGTGGGGGCCGGGGGTGGGGGCAGAGGGAGAAGGAGAAGCAGACTCAGGGCTCGATCCCAGGACCCTGGGATCATGACCTGAGCAGAAGGCAGACGCTTAACTGACTGAGCCACCCTGGGCGCCCCTGATCTCTGTTCTTGCTGCCCACAGCCAATGTCACTGATACTGAAGAGGCTGCCAAAATTGAGGTGAGCCACCCCAGCCATCTCCTCCTTCCCCCTCCTCCTCTGTTGCCTTCATTCATGTGCTCCCTTCTGCATTCTCTAGGCCGAGAATACCATCACCTACTCACTTCTCTTGCATCCAGAGGAAGAGGCAGAGGCCTCCGATTACCAGAACAACATTTAGTCTCCATTGTCTTGCCTGTGACCCAGGGAAGAGAATCAAAGAGGCCAGGACACCTGACCTGAGTTCCCCTTAGGGAGGACAAGAGGATGCCCCAGTTCCAAAGAAGAAGAAGGACCCTTTCAGAGTCATCTGCATGAATCCTGAACCTCCCTGTCCTAAAAGTCACAGACAATGTGGTCCCAGATGACTGACTGTCCTGGTTCCTTCTGTGTCTCTCAGCACTTCTCGCCATCAAGACTTTTCTGCATATATCCACATGGCAGATAAAAATTACTTTTATTAAGAGATCGTAGCAACATGGGAAATGCTTATGTTATAGGTTACGTAAGAAAATTATGTAGGTATATATGATTTCAGGAATGTCGAAACAGACTAACATTTGCCAACATATTAAAAGTGATGTTTCAGGGTGATGGGATTATTGGTGATTTTCATCTTCTTTCTTCATTTTTCTATATAGACCATATACTTTTATAATAAAATACTAGAAAAAAAAGACTGTATTGGTTGGAGTGTGGACTGACCTGTTTCTTTTCAAGGATAAAAATCTTGGAAAGGTCGTAATGGGTAGGAGGTGGAGGAGAGGGAAGATTTGTCATGTAGGGTGAGTGTCCTCTTCTTAAAACTGAATACTCTTCTTTAAAAATGGTCTTCTGGTTTCCATGTCTTCTTCCTCTTCCTCCCATGGCAAAGAAAACAATCACTTTGTTTTGCAACACCAGTTCTCAGGAAGCCAAGCTTTGGATGAGTCCTCATGGAGATTGCTAACTCTTCCTGCCCCTGCTATTCTCCTGTATTTACCAGAAGGATGTGGCCTTCTCAGGGAAGCCATCCTGGCATGTTAAAAACATGACTGACAGCTTCTCTGGGGGTTGGTGGGCACCCTTGGAGAGGCCTTGTTTTCCTGGGACTCTCTCACGGCTTCATTGTACAGCATTCTTACATTCAGGATTTAGCCACTTCCTTTCTTGTATAGTTTTCATGGCTTTCTATGATAGTCACATTTTATTTTATTTTATTTTATTGAGAGAGAGAGAGAGAGAGAGTGTGTGTGCATGTGAGTCGGGTAGGGGAGGGATGGAGGGAGGGGGAGAGAGAATCTTAGGCAGGCTCCATGCCCAGCGCGGAGCCTGATGCAGGGATTTATCTCAGGACCCTGAGATCATCATCTGAGCCAAAATGGAGTCGGATGCTCAACAGACTGACTCACCCAGGGGGCTCATCCACCCCTATGATACATTGTATAGTCCCACAGTTAGATTTCACACTCACCTATTGTTATAATAAGGAAGGTGTAATGTGATTACTAGGTTATTGAGGGCTTACTTTATGCCAAACTATGTGCTTTAGAATTAGAGAGTTTCAGAGTATCAGCCTTTCATATTTCTTCTTTTGTGATTTTCCTATTCACAAATTCTTGCCCATTTTTATAGTAATAATGTATATCTATTTATAAATTACACGGTAGCAACTTATTTCCAAAAGGAAATAAAAATTTCTATGTAAATCATTTTACTACACTAATATTCTTTTTATAAAATTAAAATACAGATAAGCAAAAGAGATAATTAAGATCACCTATAAGCCTATAAACCACAATCGATGTTAACATAAAGGGTGCCAGTCCGTGTTCCTTTCAGTAGCAATAGGTGCATGTATTTTAAAAATTGGGTCACATCAGGGCGCCTGGGTGGCTCAGTCGGTTAAGCGACTGCCTTCGGCTCAGGTCATGATCCTGGAGTCCCTGGATCGAGTCCCGCATCGGGCTCCCTGCTCGGCGGGGAGTCTGCTTCTCCCTCTGACCCTCCCCGCTCTCATGTGCTCTCTCTCTCAAATAAATAAATAAAATCTTAAAAAAAATAAAAAAATAAAAATTGGGTCACATCATATTTTTACATGTTCATAAACACACATAGGCAGAAATTCATGCTCACTGTAAGCAGGTAGCTCAAACACTACAGAAATACAAAGAAGTAAAAGTGAATGTTCCCTTTCACTGCACCCGGTCTTGTTCCTTTTTCTATGGGTAACTGCTGTTGAACATTTGGTGTGGATTTGGTTCTGGACTTTTTGGTATGCATCTAACACTTATTTATGGTTTTGTTTTTTTTTAAAGATATTTATTTATTTATTTATTTATTTGACAGAGAGATAGAGAGCACAAGTAGGCAGAGTGGCAGGCAGAGGGAAAGGGAGAAGCAGGCTCTCCGCCAAGCAGGGAGCCCAATGCGGGGCTCGATCCTAGGACCCTGGGATCATGACCTGAGCCGAAGGCAGCTGCTTAACCAACTGAGCCACCCAGGCGCCCCACTTATTTATGGTTTTTTAAAGACCATAAGTGGGACTATACTTTACATATGCTTATGCAGTTGCTTTCTTTTGATTAGCAATATATTATAGAGCTCTTTCCATGGAGCTTTTTTTCTTTTTAAGGATTACATAGTATCCCATAGTACAAATACTATACCATATTTTATTTAACCAACACTTTAAATGTTACCAATTGGTCAGTGTTGTACACAATGCTGCAATAAATAACTTTTTTGGATGCTATCTTTGACAGCACGTGTGACTATTTCTGAAGAATAAATTCCTAAAGCAGAATCATTGGCTTAAAGGATACTCTCATATTGTCTCTAAAAAGCAGCTTACATGTCCTCCCAAAGTATATTAGAGTGCCCATTTCCTGACACCCTTGTCAATGTTGGGCACTTTACACTTTTAATTTTTGCCAATCTGATTAGAATGGACTCTGTTACTGTTCCCTACCCAGCATGAGTTTCCCCTGGTTTTAGTAACAAAGACTGCTTTGCTTTGGCGAAACAGCTTTACTGCCCCTCTCAGTCCATGTGGGTAGGTGGGCAGACTTCAAACCTGATTCCAGAGGACAGCGTGCACCCAAGCTGGTCAAACAGGTGCTGATTCCCTAGAATTTAAGTCTGGAACAGATTAGACCGTGACTGAAGGCGGTGAAGTTCATCCCAAATGACACTGCCTGGATGAGACCAACTTCCTACATCCTTAAATCTGCCCTGTTTCTTATAGTTTCTAATGTCTGTCAGCTTCCTCTTATAGTAGATAATTGAAGTTGATAGATTCCTCCTCTAATATCCTATGGGATTGATACCTTTTTTGGGATAGATCTTTGACAAACTTTTGTGTCCTGTCATTATTGGTCTCATCAGGCTTTTCTATCTCTTTTGGAGTCAAGTTTGAAAAATCATCCATTTTACTGGAATGTAGCTGTACACTACATTTTTTCCTATTTTTTGGTAATAATTTATGTTTCTGTACTTACATTCCCCCCTCTCATACCTAGTTTTTGGGCTTTCTTTCTTCTATCAGTTAGATTATTTCAGCTGGAAATAACAGGAAAGCATGATTCAAATTGGCTTAAACAATAAGGAAATGTATTATCTCATATAACAAAAAGTCCAGAGACAGGATGTCTCCAGTACATCAAGACTCTGGGTCCAGTTTTCTGCAACTCTCTGGGCACTGCCCTTGGGCTAGAGGCAAGATGATTATAGCAGTTCTGAGCATCATACCCAAAAATCTAGAGAAAGAAAGGGACTAACTACATCTTCTATGTGTCTCTTTCTTAAAAGTGTTGAACCTTTCTCCAGAAATCTTGCCATATCATATTGGTCAGGACTAAGAAACATGCCCATTCCTAAATCGATCACTAGAAAGGGGAATCACCCACCACAACCTACCTAGCTTAATCATTCTGAGAGGCAACCACCTTGAGCACTTTATCTGTTTATCTTAATCAAACTTGCCAAAGGTTTGTCTGTTTTATTAGTCCTGTCACAGATTTTGTCTTATTGATCAGGTCTTTACCTTCTGTTTCCTAATGCATTGTTTCTTCTACTTTATTTAGATTTACTGCATTACTCATTTATTTCTAAACTGTTTATAAACAAATTCACAAAGGCTATAATTTTTCCTCTTTTTGTTATTTTGGCTACATCCATTGGATTTTGATATGTCTTCCTGTCGTTGTTACTTGTTTCTAAATAATCTATAACTTTAGTTTTACTTTCTTCTTTTTTTAAAGATTTTATTTATTTATTTATTTATTTGAGAGAGAGTGCAAGCGTGAGAGCATGAGTCAGGGGAGTAGAGGGGGAGGGAGAAGCAGACTCCCTGCTAAGCATGGAGCTGATCCCAGGACCCCAAGATCATGACCCTAGCCAAAGGTAGATGCTCAACTGACTGAGCTACTCAGGTGCCCCTAGTTTTACTTTCTTCTTAAGTTTGATATAGAAGGCTGTTGTATTTTCTTGGTTCATTTTATTTCCAAGAAGAATAAGCATTATCTTCTTTGTTGTTATTTCCTACTTTCATTGCATGGTGATGTGGTCTATGTGATTTTTCTGCATTAAATGTTTTTAAATGTATATGTGAAGATAGTGCTTTCTTTCATTTTTAAACATTTTTAAAATTTTTCTATTAGAGTAACACACACACAATTTGAATTATGTAGTAGAACATAAGGCATATAATAAGAAATAGCTGGGTTTTGACCCTTTCTTTGCATCCCCTCTGTCCTGTTCCCCAGAGGCAATGCTTTTCAACAATTTTAACTATGTCTTCTGTTAATTTACCACCATATTTCCAATGATATAATCTGCTGCTATCTCTTGATTTTTCAATATTAAATATTATCCATTTGATTTCCCACCATAGAATATGAAGACTACTCTTATTATACCATCGTTACACACTTCCCACTTTCCTTACCCACTGCTCCAATGCAGCTTTATCATGATTTTATGACTGCTGTTCATTACTGAGACACACAGTGTTCTCTGATTACACTTCCTTTTCTGAACAATCTTTTCCTCTCTAGAGATAATAACTGCTTCATTTTTGTCATTTGGTTAGTTGTCTATGTATCTATTATTAGCTTTTCCCCAATTTTTCAAAAACATTGTGAAACAACTTAATACTATTTCCCACGTGGTCAAATGTACCAGGAAATTTTTCAGTTTCTCTTTCTTTCTTTCTACTACCCCCCCCCCCACCTTTTTTTCCATCAGCAAAAAGTCTCTGCTGGAATTCTCTGTTCTTTGGCACTAATTTCGATTGTTTGATCTCTAGGCCCTCATGTATTGCTGTTGTCCTGGGACTTTCCTGCCTCTGTCTTTTGTATTAAACCTCCTTTTTCCTGAATCTTATGTCTTCCTATCTTGGTTTACTTCCTTGCCAGGGCATCCTGAAAAATGGTGCCTGGATGGTATACCAGATGCCACTGATGCCTACTCAACTCACCTGAATTCACCTGTACTTGCTAGCTTGTTCAATTTCTTTTGAGACTCTAACTATGTTGGGGGGAAAATTAGTCTCCTGGAAATACCCACTCCTGTTGGGTAGGAGAGAGGCCCTAAGTGTCTAATTTCTCCTTATACAGAGATATATCCTTTTTTTTCCCAAAATCATTATTGATCTATATCTTGTGTTGTACCTAATTCCTCCCATTCCTGAACCTTTCTTGGGATCTTTCAGGAAAAGGATCTTCCTTCTTATTAGCCTTTTCCTCTTTAGGGAAATAAACTCAACTCCCTATAACTCAATTTTCTATAATAACAGGACCAAGATTTGTGGTCATCACATGACTTCATAGATATTAAACAAAATATTGTTGTTTAATGGTTGAATACTAAAGACATCATTATACCTCTGTTTATCTTAATCAGACCTGTCAAAGGCCTATTTTATTGGGCTTTTCACAGAATTAGCTTTTGATATTTTGATCAAGTCTTCTCTCTTGTTTGCATTCTATCTTGTACATTGTAATCTTTTCTATTTGCAATAACTTTTAATCTTAAATAATATCCCCTTCCTTAATTCTAATACTTTTATATTTTTTAAACACCAAGGAATATGTATATATTTAAAATCATCTAAGATATTTACCTCACTAGGGTAGTCTCTTTGTTTACTGTATTCCTGTGTCCACTGGAATTAAATACTCCTTATTTCTCTTCTTTTATTTTTGTGAAAAGCACAATTTCATCAGAGTGTTTAAATTATACAGTTTATATCAACAAGATTACTTAAGACTTCTCATCAAACACCTTGTAACATACATTTCTATAGCTACTCTCAGTCAAATAAATTAAACTCATCAATTTATGATTTCCATGTATCTAATGAAAGTCTCTGTCTTTTGATAGATCATGTTTTTGGTATCATGTCTAAGAACTCTTAGCACTAGATCCCAAAGAAATTTCTCCTGTATTTTTCTAGAAGTTTTGGAGTTTTAACATTTTGTGTTTAAGTCCATGATCCATTTTGAGTTCTTTCTTTCTTTCTTTCTTTTTTTTTCTTAATGATGTGTGAGACTTGGGTTGGGTTTTTTTGTTTTGTTTTGTTTTGGGGGTTTTTTGTTTTGTTTTTTTGCCTATGGAAAACCAATTTCTTCAGTAGCTATTTGTTGAAAAGACTGCTTTTCTTAGGACCTGAGAGGGTCCCCTATCCTAGGCATTACTAGGACAACCCTCAGACTGGCTACACCGCCTATGTGAAGAAATGGCCAAGCAGGGCAAAAGAACTAAGATTTAAGGGATCTCCCAACTTTTCAGTTCCATCAGGGCTCATCTCAGGTGGATTTCCCCTCCCTGGGTGCCCCATCTTGTCCCTTCATGTGGCTATGCCAGACAGAACAATTCTACTAAAAGAAGTCTAGTGTATCTATTGATTTCTAAGGGAGACTTAAGGGTGAGGAAACCAGGTCACTCTCTGGAAGTAGGGCCAAGTCTGGGTAAGTGCAACTACTCCCAGCACCTCGCAGAGAGCACATGGGGCTCTGGCTGTCAGTCGCATGAGTCACTAGGGCCACACATCAGGAAAAAGATGAGGAGGAACTGTGGTGGGGGGCACCTTTTCCTTTCTTCCCAAGTCTCCCTGATCAACTATAAGAAATTGAGGTAAGGGACACTTTTTCCTCTTTTCCTGTAGACCTGACCATGACCCTTACTCCTTGAGAGTCCCTTCCTGGCATTATAGACTATAGGAAGGGTATCAGACCCGTAAATCACTCAATATCATTTACTTGGATGCCTTCCTGGTTTTAACTGGACAAAGGCAACTCATTTTCTTTTGTTCTGGGGCATGGCCACAATACAAGTTGGAGGATGAGCCATGGCCACCTGAGGGACTTTACCTTCCTGGTTTTAACTGGGAAAAAGGCTGCTCATTTTCTTTTGTTCTGATCTCATCAAGATAGGATAGATCCCAGCCTCCTGGTGGCTCTCTTCCGGGCCCCGCCCCCCAAGTGGGGGGTGGGGCGAAGGAACAAAGGAACACCACATCCACATCAAAAGTAGATAGGCAAATGGAGTCCAGAGTGGAATCTCCACCCCTGGTTCCATCTTTCCTAGGGTAAGATCAGGTCCCCGTACCTGTCCCACCCTATGTTGGAACCCCTACTGCTGCTCGAGGGCTTTACCCTCTGCAAGAACAGGTAGTGCTCCAAGGGGGAGCAAGGGGAAGTGCCGCTACAAGACCTGAGATGAAGGGGGACCTCAAAGTTTTCCAAACTTGGATGTAATGCTTCTTTCTGTTAAATCAGACCCTCTCCGAAGCAGAAAAATGTGGGGTTCTGGCCACTGCTGAAAGATACAGGGATCAAGGGATGGGTGAGCCCATGGGTGGTTTCAGTTTCCAACTGGAGCCCAGGCTGTACCACCTCAAGACCCCAATTGGGACCCTAATGATCCCCTTGGGAACTGGTATCACTATCACTTCCAAGCCTGCATCATACAGGGATTGAGCAGTACATGGGGCTTCTCCCTCTTTCATTTCCCAGGTAAATGGCTATAATTGGAGCCAACTGTGGTTAGTTCTACCTCAGGACAGAGACTTTAATGAATATTCCCAAGCAGCTGCCGAAACTGTTTGTTTTGGGGAGATTCCCTGTCTTCTCTGGCCTACCATGAACTGCATATTTCCACTTTGGTGGAAAAAAACATGGTATCTGCTCATCCGTCTGAGCTGATGAGGTTTAGAACCAGGAATGATTCTATCTAGGTTTGCTGAAGGTCAAATAAGCTCGAATTAAAATGGCAGCTAATCTTCTCTGTCTCAAAGTTTTCGTGGGTAATTGGTAAGAAAGTTTTCTTGGATGATAAATGGGATTACATCGGGGCGCCTGGGTGGCTCAGTCGTTAAGCGTCTGCCTTCGGCTCAGGTCATGATCCCAGGGTCCTGGGATCGAGTCCCACATCGGGCTCCCTGCTCTGCGGGAAGCCTGCTTCTCCCTCTCCCACTCCCCCTGCTTGTGTTCCTGCTCTCGCTATGTCTCTCTCTGTCAAGAAAATAAATAAAATCTTAAAAAAAAAAAAAAAATGGGATTACATCTAGGTCTTTTCCAAATAGGATAAAGTGCTAAAACATTGATTACTGGACATAGGTTTGTGCTTTTAAAGGATATTTGGGTCTGTTGGTAAAAAATGGTGGTTAATCTTGTCTGTCTCAAAGTTTTCATGGGTAATTGTTAAGATAGCTTTCAAAGTGTCTGGTAAAGGATATTAGTCTGTTAGTAAACATGATGCTAACTGTCAACCCAAACTCAGGAGGAAAACACCGACAACTTTCTTATTGTATTTTTTTTTTAAACTTTGAGCTTTTTTTTTTTAAGGTTTGTCAGAGAGAGAGAGAGAGAAAGAGTGCAAGAGCACAAGCAGGGGGAGTGGCAGGCTGAGGCAGAGGGAGAAACAGGCTCCCCGCTGAGGAAGCCCGATGCGGAACTTGATCCCAGGACCCTGGGATCACGCATGACCTGAGCCGAAGGCAGACGCTTAACCAACTGAGCCACCCAGGTGTCCCCCTTATTGTATTCTTATGAGAGGCTCTCATTACATACACAGCTACCTCCCCTGGTTTTTCTGAGGCTGAGATCATTCTTAAAGGCCCAATCGGCCCCAGATATTTGGAAGAAATTGCTAAAGTTGGCTGTTGGCCCCGAGGGGACCCTAGAAGAGCTCTAACGAGCTGCCGGCGGGTCTGTTACAATCGTGACCAAGAGCAGAGTGAGGAACAGGAGCTAAAGAGGAAGTCTGAGGCTTCAGTTGTGGCCCTGAATGCTGTCGCCAGCTCAGCCTCCCAAGGCTCTGGCCTCTGTGGCCGCCCAGGACACAGGAAGTGAGAATGCCCTCCGTGGCAAAAACCAAGGCCCTGTAACCCTTGTCCCGCTTGTGGAGGGGGTCACTGGAAATCTGAATGCCTTTGGGGACCTCAATCTGCGAGGACTCAGGTGGCCAGCACCCCTGATCGGGACTGACGGGCCCCGGGGCTCTCCGTGATGGCTCTTCTGAAACAGCGACCATGGGGAACCCAGCACCTCAGGCAGTTTTGGAAATAGAAGGAAAACCAGTGGATTTTCTTCCTGATACCAGAGCCACCTCTTCTGTGCTCCTCTATTTGGTGAATATCCCACTTTCTGCTGAGCTGGCCCCCGGGCCTGGATTAACACACCCAAGGCCATTTCCTTTAAAGCTGGAGCACAGAACAAGGCCCTCTTGAGATTTTTAAAAAGCTTTTTCTGACTCTGGCTCCCACATTAATAGATGGGTACCAGCTGTCTGGGTATCCTTGATCAACCAATAGAGAGGGTGTGCTATCTCTACATATCCTGGTATCCATGAGCCACAGGGTCCTGTTATGCCCAAAAAACCTTTCCGACAAGGGAAAGTTGTGGGGTCCTTAAGGTGTATGGGAACAGGCACTACTGTTAAGGCCCAACCCACTTCAGCCTGAGTTGCCCAGACCTGGGAATTAATATCAGCCTCTATTAAGGGGAGGCAATTGCTAGTCTGCCCAGGGGCTACCAATATGAGAGTTAATACCTCTACTGAAGAGAGGTGTGGGGCTCTCAGGCATTAAGAAAGAGTGAGAGAAAATTAGATCTCCCCAGGGGCATCCCAGACGGTGAGAAAAAAATTTGACTATTGGGTCACCCAGCGACGCCCCTAACAACACTGTGGTTGAACAGTTGGCCCGGGGCAGAGAGTTATGTTGAATAAGTGTGGTGAAAGCAATCATCTTTGCCTGGTTTCCTATCTCAGGGGGAGAGCATGCAGTTTTTCATTGTTAAGTACGATGTTAGCTATAGGTCTTTTTTTTTTTAAAGATTTTATTTATTTGACAGAGAGCAACACAGTGAGAGAGGAAACACAAGCAGGGGAAGTGGGAGAGGGAGAAGCAGGCCCTCTGCTGAGCAGGGAGCCCAATGCGGGACTCGATCCCAGGACCCTGGGACCATGACCTGAGCCGAAGGCAGACGCTTCACGACTGAGCCACCCAGGCGCCCCTAGCTGTAGGTCTTTTGTAGATGCTCTTTATCAAGTTGAGGAAGTTCCTTTCTATTCCCCCACCCTTTTTTTTTAGAGTTTTTATCATGAATGGGTGTTGATTTTATCAAGTGCCTTTTTTTGCATTGATTACCATTATCATGTGACTTTTCCTCCTTAGCCTGTTAAGACAGTGGATTAAATTGAATACTTTTTAAAATATTGAACCATCCCTGTATTCCAGGAATAAGCCCTAAATGGTCATGGTGTATAATTCCTTTTAGATGTTACTAAATTATATTTGCTAATATTTTGTTAAGGATTGTTGCATTTATATTCATGAGAGATATGCGTCTGTGATGTGTGTGTGTATGTGTGTGTGTGTGTGTTAAGCCTGTTATTTGCTTTGGCCCAGTATATGGTCTATCTCAAATATGTTCCATGGGCACTTGAAAATAACATGTATTCTTTGTTTGACTCTGGTATCAGGGTAATAATTTCCTAAAATGATTTGGGATGTGTTCCCTCTTCTATATTCTGAAAAATTGTGTAGAATTGAGGTTAATTCTTTAAATTTTTGGCAGAATTCTCAGGAAAACCATCTGGGCCTTGAGATTTCTTTTTGGGGAGTTTTACAATTATGAATTCAATTTCCTTTTAATTATAGGGTTATTTGGGGCACCTGGGTGGCTGAGTCACTTAAGTGTCTGCCTTCAGTTCAGGTCATGATCTCAAGGTCCTAGGATGGAGATCCATGTCAGGCTCTCTGCTCAGCAGGGAGTCTGCTTCTCTCTCTCCTTCTACGCTCTCTCTCTCGGTCTCTCTCACTCTCTCTTAAGCAAATAAAATCTTTAAAAAAAATTATAGGGTTATTCAATTATCTATTTAATTTTGGGTTAATTGTGGAAGTTTGGGCTTTTCAGGGAATTGGCCCATTTGATCTAAGTAGTCGAATTTATTTTTTTTTTAAGATTTTATTTATTTATTTGAGAGAGAGAATGAGATAGAGCATGAGGGGGGGAAGGTCAAAGGGAGAAGCAGACTCCCCGCTGAGCAGGGAGCCCGATGCGGGACTCGATCCCGGGACTCCAGGATCATGACCTGAGCCAAAGGCAGTCGCTTAACCAACTGAGCCACCCAGGCGCCCTAAGTAGTCGAATTTATGTGCATAAAATTATTTATAGTATTTCCTTACTTTCCTTTTGATATCTGCAGTTTCTGTAGTGATATCCTCTGTTTCGTCCAGATATTGGTGATTTATGTCTTCTTCCTCTCTTTTTTCTTTGTCAGTCTTGCTAGAAGTTTGTCAGTCTTATTTGTCTTTCAAGGAAAAATTAATTTTCTCTTTTTTTAACTTCATTGACTTTCTCTATTGTTTTTCCATTTTCCATTTTATTGTTTTTCTGCTCTCATCTTTATCATTTCCTTCTTTCTTCTTGTTTGGATTTATTTTGCTCTTCTTTTTCCAGGGAGCTTAGATCATTGATTTAAGATTTTTCTCTTCTAGTATATGCAGTTAGTGCTATACATTTCCCTCTCAATGCTGCTTTAACTATGTCTTACAAATTTTGATATGTTGTATCTTCATTTTTCAGTCCAGTGTATCTTTTTTTAATCCCCCCTTTTTAAAGATTTTATTTATTTATTTGACAGAGAGCGAGAGCACACAAGTAGGCAGAGTGGCAGAGGGAGTAGCAGACTCCCCACTGAGCAGAGACCCCAATGTGTGGATCCCAGGACCCTGGGATCATGACCTGAGCTGAAGGCCGATGCTTAACTGACTGAGCCACCCAGGGGCCCCTAATTTCCTTTGACTCAGATTATTTGGGAGTATGTTGCTTAGTGTCCAACTGTTTAGAGATTTTTCTGTTTCTTTCTGTTATTGATTTCTAGTTTGATTCCACTGTGGCTGAAAAACACACTCTGTATGATTTTAATTTTTGAAAATTTGTTGAGCAGTTTTTTTGGCACAGGATATGGTCTATTTTAGTATATGGACACTTGAAAAGAATGTATGTTCTCCTCTTATTGGGTGGAGTGTTCTATAGATATTGATTAGATCTTGTTGGTTGATGGCGTTGTAGGTTCTTCTATATCCTTGTTGATTTTCTATCTAGTTGTTTTAACAATTGTTGAGAGGAGTGTTGAAGCTTCCAACTATAATTGTGAATTTGTCAACTTTTCTATCATTTTTGCTTCACATGTTTTGCAGCTCTGTTGTTTGGTATATATACATATGGGATGTCTTTTGGTGGATTGACCATTTTATTTTATTTTTTTTAAAGATTTTATTTCTTTATTTGAGAGATACAGTGAGAGAGGGAACACAAGCAAGGGGAGTGGGAGAGGGAGAAGCAGGCTTCCCGCCGAGCAGGGCCCGATGCGGGGCTCGATCCCAGGACCCTGGGACCATGACCTGAGCCGAAGGCAGACGCTCAACGACTGAGCCACCCAGGCGCCCTGACCATTTTATTATTATATAATGTCCATATAATGGTCTGTGGTAATTTTCTCCGCTCTGGAGTCTACTGATGCTTTTTCTAATAATTTTGTTTTTGTTTTTTAAGTTTGTTTGTTTTTAGTAATCTCCACACCCAACATGGGGCTGGAACACATGACCCCTAGAGGAAGAGTCTGACTGAGCCAGCCAGTCACCCCAGTTTTCTAAGGTTTTTGTGGGTGGTGGTGGGGCCATAGTTTTTTCCTTTGAGTTGCTGAAGTAGAACATTTACTGTCTAAATATTTTCAGTCATGCTAAACTGTCCCTTTCCCTGTCCTTTGGCCAAAGAGAGCAGGCTTTTGCTGGGAATTTTTTTTTTTTTTTCTGTGCCACTGCATTTCTGGGCTGCTGGCTCTTTCAACTCCAAGTCTGGGATATAGAAAGCAAAAGGAAAACCCAGGGAACATACCATCATTTGTTTCTTGGGCTCCAAGATCCTTAGCTGGTTTGCCTTCTTCTTTACATTTTTTTTTTAAAGATTTTATTTATTTATTTGACAGAGAGATAGAGAGAGAGCACAAGTAGGCAGAGAGAGAGGGAGAAGCAGACTCTCCACTGAGCAGGGAGCCCAACACGGGGCTCAATCCCAGGACCCTGGGATCATGACCTGAGCCGAAGGCAGCCGCTTAACAGACTGAGCCACCCAGGCGCCCCACTTCTTTACATTTTTAAGGGTTTTATTTTTACATGTAACATCCAGAATTTTTAGTTGCATTTAGTAGGAAAATAAGGAAGAGTACCTCTACTCCACATTCCCTACTCCAGATATCTAGAGTTTTAGATATATTTTTTTAGAGCTTTGTATTTTTGTTTGTTTGTTTGTGGGGGTTTGTTTTGTTTTGTTTTTAAGTAGGTTCCATGCCCAGCATGGAACCCAACACAGGGCCCGAATCACGACCCTGAGATCAAGACCCAAGCTGAGATCAAGAGTCAGACCCCCAACCAACTGAGCCACCCGGGCACCCCTAGAGCTTTATGTATTTAATATACATATTTAAACTTATATTTTCTACCAGTACATAAAATTAATCATAGTCTATGTTTTCCCCCTGAGCTTGTTGGGGGAGGGGAACACCTAAGAAGAAAATAAATGAAACAATTAATAAGAAAAGTCTCTAGGTAGAAGAATTACAAATGATTTTTATTTCTTTGTTTCCTTTTTTTGTATTTTTGACACTTTCTCCAATGAGCAAGTATTGTTGCAAAAAACATTTGGAAGCTTGATATTCTATGTGCCTTATGTTGTTATATTAAGTAAGATCTTATTCATTTCTACATCATTTCTACCAGTAAAATAGAGTTTTATAGGCCCCCTTTTTGCTTACAGTGATAACCAATAAAATTGCAGGCCCTAAACTTAAAGACTTTGTAACTAATAAAAGGAGTCTTGAAAGAGATGAAAGAAGTATCCCTTCTCTTCTGAATCAACAGAAGCATTATCCTTCTACACCATAAAGCTGGCCCAAAGAATCCAATTTGATAAGGTGTTAAATGAAAGACTTTTATGAGAATATCAGTCTTGTTTTCTTGAGTAAAATAGAGACTTGTGTGAATATTCATAATTGTTTACCAACTTGCTGTGTTATTATCAATCTGTTTTTGGAAGTAAAACTTGACTAAGGGGGCCTTGTAGAAGAACTTCTTTAAAAAAATTGCCATGTTCAATGAAAATCACCTTCAAAAGGAAACCCGTGATTCTATTTGGTTATCTTATTTTAGAATGTGTTGTCTGGACAATAATGTTGTAATTGACATCTCTGTATTCTTGCACAGAATACATAGTTGTAAAATTGTTCTGTCAAATAAGAAGCAGTTACTGACCCTTTCATTTTTTCGTTCATGTTTGTTGGGGGTGGGGAAAAGCCTGTGGTTCTGCTAGATAGTCTACTTCAACAAAGACATTGAGAGATATATTTCAGTTAATTAACAAATTACATGAAGCAATACACCGAGCAGCTGAGAACTGAAGGCTGTGCTCTGTGTTGACAGGCCCAAATAAAGCAGCAAAGAGAAGGGAGATAGATCATCATCTTGGGCACCAACAGGAACCTGCCCGCCTCTGTGCTCTACCTCTTGCCAGCTCAGAATTACCCTGTTTTGCTGGATGAATCTGCAGACCCATCATCACAGAAAGAGTAAGAAAAAAAATACACACACATATATATTTTTGATCCTCTGTGGCCCAAGAACCTCAACCAGTATTAATTTTTCAAGGAGAAAAAGCTCAGGGCACTATCCTCTGTGAAATATCCTTAATTCTTTTGTTTGCTGCCAGCAGTTGAGTTAAAGGAAAAGCTCAGGGCACTATCTTCCAGGAATGTGTGTTTTCCTTGTGAAAATGAGACCAACCAGCAGAGTGAGTTTCTCATACTTCTGGTGTCCCGGGGGTAAGGGATTAGCTTTCCTGAGGAATTAGAGCCACTTCCTGAAAGAGAAACTGTTGAGTGAGAGGTTTGGTGCATGGGAGACAGTGCATCCTTGTGCATGCTTTCTAAATGTATGTTCTAAAATCTGTGCACGAAAAGCATGCATCTACGGCATGTCAATTCATGTCTGGCTTGTCTGGACACTTCGAGCTTCTACTTGAGCAACCTGAAACTAGACCTGAGTGTATTCTTTTTTTTTTTCTTCCCCCTACCTCTCTCCTTTCTTCCCTTCCTGCTTTTTCCCCCTCCTTCCTTCCCTTTTTCCCTCTTTCTCTCCCTCTCTCCCTTCCTCACACTCTCCCTTTATTCCTTTTGTCTCTCTTTTGGAAGAAATGAATAAGCAACTGGAACTGTCCTACACTGCTAGTGGGTTTGTAAAATGGTTTAACGACTTTGAAAAAAACAGTGTGACAGTTTCTTAAATAGTTAAACGTATTAGATTTAAAACTATAAAACCCTTAGGAAGAAAACATAGGACAAATTTTCATGGCATTGAATTTAGCATTGATTTCTCAGATATGACACCAAAGGTATAGGCAACAAAAAGAAAAATAGATTGGATTTTATAAAAATTTAAAAATTTTTTGCATCAAAAGACAGTATCAACATCTCGAAAAGACGACCCACAGAATGAGTGAGAACATTTGCAAATCATAAATCTGCTAAGGGGTTCATGTCCAGAACATACAGAGAACTCCTAAAACTCAATAAAAAAAATCAAATTTTAAAATGGGCAAAGAATTTGAATAGACATTTTTCTAAAGAAGATAAACAAATGGCCAATAAGCACATAAAAAGATGCTCAAGATCACTAATCATTAGGGAAATGCAAATCAGAACTATAATGAGATACTGTCTTATACCCATTAGGATGGCTACTAGCAGAAAAAAAAAAACCAACAGAAAATGACAAGTATTGCTGAGGACTTAGAGCAATTGGAACCTTTGTGCACTGCTGGTGGGAATGTAAATTAGAACAGCTGCTGCAGAAAGTGAATGGTGGTTCCTCAGAAAATTAAAAATAGTATTATATGATCCAGAAATTCCACTTGTGGGTATATACCCCAAAGAATTGGAAGTAGGGTCTCGAAGAGATATTTGTACACCCATGTACTTAGCAGCATTATTCACAATAGCTAAATTGTGGAAGCAGCCCAACTGTCCATCCGTGGATAAGCAAAATGTGGTGTACATATATATAGTGGAATATTTATTATTCAACCTTAAAAAGGAAGGAAATTCTTTTTTTTAATTTTTTAAAAAGATTTTATGTGTTTATTTGTCAGAGAGAGAGAGCACAAGCAATCAGAGTGACAGACTGAGGGAGAAGCAGGCTTCCGGCTGAGCAGGGAGCCCAATGCGGGGCTTGATGTGGGGCTTAGTCCCAGGACTCTGGGATCATGACTTGAGCTGAAGGCAGATGCTTAATTGACTGACACACCCAGGCGCCCCCCAAAAAGAAAGGAAATTCTGACAGAGGCGTCAACATGGATGCATCTTAAAGACATTATGCTAAGTGAACTAAGCTAGTCATAAAAAACAAATACGATTCTACTTATCTGAGGTACTTAGTCAAAATTATAGAGATAGAAGTAGAATGGTGGATGCCCTTCTACTGGGGAAGATGAAGAGTTCTTGTTTAATGGGGACAGGGTTTCAGTTTCATAAGATGAAAGAGTAATGGGGTTGAATGGTGGTGATGGTGGCACAATATTATGAATGTCTTTAATACCACTGAACTGGACACTTAAAAATGGTTAAGATGGTTGACTTTATGTTGTGTATATTTTATGACAATAGAAAATTATAGAAGTACACACATAATACATAATTACATAAATAAATAAAAATTTAAAAATAAAAATAAAAAAGTGAAACATACACCTACACCTCTCTGGGTCAGCCAGTCTACTCCTAGTTGCTCAATAAAAATGAAAGCTAGGGATGCCTGGGTGGCTCAGTCATTAAGCGTCTGCCTTCGGCTCAGGTCATGATCTCAGGGTCCTGGGATTGAGACCCACATCGGGCTCCGTGCTCGGCGGGAGGCCTGCTTCTCCCTCCCTGTCCCCCTGCTTATGTTCCCTCTCTTGCTATGTCTTTATCTGTCAGGTGAATAAATAAAATCTTTAAAAAAAATGGTATTTGAAAAAAATAAAAATGAAAGCTAGTAAGTCATGGGGTTATAACTACAGCATGGGGACTCTAGTTAATAATGCTGGATTGTATATTTGAAAGTTGCTAAGAGAGTAGATCTTAAAAGTTCTCATCACGGGAAAAAAAAATTGTAACCATGTGTGGTGATGGATGTTAATTAGAGTTGTAGTAGTCATTCTATGATATATACAAATATTGAATACTTATGTTGTACACCTGAAACTAATATAATGTTTTATGTCCATTATATCTCACTATAAATAAGCCTATGTGTATGTTACAACTGGTATGTAAGTGTCCATAGTAGTTTTATTTATTTTATTCAGGGCTAAAAAAAAAAAAAAAGAGCCATCAAGCCAGAAAAAGACATGGAGGAAACCCAAATACGCATTGCTAAGTGAAAGAAGTCAATCTGAAAAGGTTATACACTGTGTGATTCCAATTCTGTGACATTCTGGAAAAGGCAAAATTATAGAGACAGTAAAAAGACCAGTGGTTACCAGGGTTTAGGATGAATAGCAGAGCACAGAGTGGTTAGGGCAGTGAAAATACTCCACATGATACTATAATAATGGGTATCTGTCATTATGCATTTGTCCAAACCCATAGAATGTAAACACCAAGAGTAAACCCTAATGTAAACTATGGATTTTGAGTGATGATAATGTGTCAGTGTAGGTTCATCAACTGTAACAAATGTACCATTCTTGGGAGAATGTTGATAATGTCAGAGGTTATGGGTGTGTAGGGGCAGGGGTACATGGGCACTCTCTACACCCCTCAATTTTGCTGTGAATCTAAAACTACTCTTTAAAAAAGTGTTTAAACATCCTACACACACACACACACACACACACACACACACACATCTGACCTGAAGCATGGCAGGTAAGGAATTAAGGACCAAGCAAAAGGCTAATAAAAGAAATTCACAAGAAAAAAGAAGAAATTAAGTCTTAGAACAATAAATAAAATATGATTCTATTTATTGAAAGTTCAAAAGTACAAAATTATTGCAACTATAAAATAAAGGGGGGTGATAAATACAAGATTAGGGTTGTGGATGATTATCACGGGGAAGGAAGAGAATGTAATCAGAAGGGACCCACACTGTACTTCCAGGATAAAGGTATTATTCTATTTCTTCAACCGGGCAAGGGTACAAAACTGCATATTTTTCTATTATTCTTTAAACCTTCACATCTTTTGGCGCCTGGGTGGCTCAGTTGGTTAAGCGTCTGCCTTCGGCTCAGGTCATGATCTCAGGGTCCTGGGATCGAGCCCCACATCAGGCTCCCTGCTTGGTGGGAAGCCTGCTTCTCCCTTTCCTGCTCCCCCTGCTTGTGTTCCCTCTCTCGCTGTCTCTCTCTGTGTCAAATAAATAAATAAAATCTTTAAAAAAAATAAAAAAATAAACCTTCACATCTTTTATAAGTATCTTTATCTACTCAATTAAAAACAAAGGAAAAATAAGCATCAGCCTGCTAGTGACAAGCCAGGTGCAGCTGGGAATGGTAACAGACATTAACCCATGGTGCCGGGATGAGGTGAAGTCAAGGACTTGCCCCATCTCCCCATCTTGATGGCATAGCTAACTCAGTGAACTGGATTTCAGTCTTCATAAGCACATAGCAAGGCCAAAGTTTGCCTTTTTCTCCTACTCTAAATAGTTCATTGATCAGGCTTCAAGTGAGTAAAATTTCCCAGAGGCCTTAGTAGGAATTTAAGTGTGAAGAATACGATAGCTTCACCCCACGTCTTCAGAGGCCTTCTTGCTTCTCATATTGAGATCTTGTGAGTTGATGCCGATGGTATGGAGGAGGGTCTCTATCCAGGTATGATAGTGTGGAAGGGCAGTTAAAGAGAAGGGGTGGCGTAAGAAGGGAAAGATTTTTGTGATTGGTTTAGAAGCCCCTTGAAGACCTATCTAACCCTGAGACTCTGTTCTAGGGAGTGTTAGGAGTAGAGGTCCATATAAACACATTTCATTTTCTTAATTTTGATTAGGTCTGGCCAACAATTTTCTTCCTCTTCTGAGGCTGCTGGGTCTTTCACATCACATCAGCTGCAAGGCTTACTGCCTCACTGACTCTCCCCACGCCCATATTCAACCCCCGCTGGATTCCCTGGGGCCACCTGCACAAAAATATATGCCTCTCAGATAGTGGAAAATTTATTCTAAATGCTTATTTTAGATTGAGAAATATCCGTTCTCTCATGCCCGTGTTGCTAATATGTGTGCTCTGATCTGTGGTTTCTGCACAGCTGAAGGGTCATGCTGGCCCTCCCTCTGCCTTCAAGCAGGACTGCTTTCTCCCATTTCTGATGACTTGTTTCATCTCATGGTGGGTGTTATGATGGGGAGGGTAAGGGTAAGGAGTGTGGTCCCTGGGACAAGAGGCATGAGCCCCGCCATTAAGGGGGCCTCGATCCAACAGCAAACATTCAGAGGCAAGGACAACGGTTCTCATAAGGCCACCTGGAGCTGACGAGAGATGCTATAGCCTCCATATCGCTCTTATTCCTGAGTCTCCTTAGGTTTCTCCAGCTATCGGATGCCTCCTGTCTCTAATTTCCTCAGGATCAGTGGCTCAAGCTTTGGCCCTGAGCCTGAGCCCTGGGCTTACTGCTATGTCCTCTGGAAGTCAATTTTCTTCTTCCTTCTCCTCTTTCCCAGGGGACTCTGCCTCACACTCAGATTTCCTCTGAGACTAAATAGCCTTAATCTTGCTGCAGAAACAGAGAGCTGAGACATGAGTCTAGAGAAATTTTCATACAAATTTGTGTGGGCTTTGGTTGGTTGGAGCCCACAAGGGACTAATCTGATATCTGATCGGGTGCCATTACTGATCCACTTCCCCTTTCGACAGTCTGGTCACCAGAAACATGGAAGCCTTGGAGCAGGATAGGGCAGGACGCGTGAATTCTCATTGTTGCTCTCCCAGCGACTTTCCATGTTGTCTTCAAGCAATTCCCTGTCTCTTGTCCCCAGCTGCTTCATCAGTGAAATGAAGGGCTGTTGCCCTGACCCTTTTCAGAGTGTCCTGAAGGCCAGAGGGATATCAGAAAATAATGTGCTTTGGAAGGTCTCTGAGCTCTATGGGGGAGTTCTTGAACAATTGAGAGTGTTACTATTTCACCCACAGTCCTAAGGATGTAGACGATGCTGGAGCCAACCTAGCCAAATCTGAATGATGAAAGCCAATCACAAGGTTGAAAATAGGCCCCAGATGCAAGGAGATGAGACAGTTAGATTTACTTCCTCTTTTCTAATTTGAGAGGTTTCGTGTTGAAGAAAATCAGTGCGTTAGAGGCTGCAGGAGACCTAAACACAGTCACCATGAAGCTGGGCTCTGTCCTCATGGCTGGGGTCCTCTACTTTTCTCCTACGATGCTCTGGGCAGTCCAGATGCTGCTGGGTAAGTGCTATGTTTGAACATTGGTGTGGGAAAGGAGATGCGCCTGACTTTGATCGATGGAAAGATACGTGGTCTGACTTTGGCCCAAAGAAGCAATGTGCAGATGGGAAATGAAGGGTAGATATTAGAAGGTCTGGTGTGCAGGATTGAATGGCTCTTTCTGAATATAAAAATCTTCAAGCCTTTTCCATTCTAAAAGTCCACTTGACTGTGATGCCCTATTGAGCTACCATCTCAACTCTTTTTCTTCCTTTTCTCACATTTCTTGAAAGAGTAGTTTGCACTTGCTTTCTCCACTTTCTCACTTCTCACTCATACTTCAGTGTTTCCAGTCTGGCTTCTACTGGAATCAGCTTTGCCAGGGTGCAATGACTTCCATATGGACTGCACCATGGCCCACCTTTTAGTTCTTCTGCTGCTGGACTTCTCTGCTGCATTGGGCAGTGTTGGTCACTTATTCTTTCTCGGCATTCTCTGCTCGCCTGACTTCCATGTGCCATTTTTTCCTTGCACTCCATGTACCTGTCTTTGTCCCTTCGGTGGCTTATGTTCTCTTCCCCTTAAAGACTGGTGTTTTCTACTGTTGCTTTCCTGCCTCCCTACCCTTCACTCTTTACACAATTTCCTCAGTGAGTTCATTTATCTGTATCATTTTTACCACTACGACTATCTATTTAAGAGTCCAAAGTCAAGGGGCTCCTGGGTGGCTCAGTCGTTAAGCATCTGCCTTCGGCTCAGGTCATGATCCCAGGGTCCTGGGATCGAGCCCCGCATCGGGCTCCCTGCTCCGTGGGAAGCCTGCTTCTCCCTCTCCCATTCCCCCTGCTTGTGTTCCCTCTCTCGCTGTGTCTCTCTCTGTCAGATAAATAAATAAAATCTTAAAAAAAAAAAAAGAGTCCAAAGTCGTATCTCCAACCCTAATTGTGCTTTTGAGTTTCACAGTCGAAGATCCAACTTTGCACAAGACATATCTACCTGCATGTTTCACAGGTATCTCAGCACAATATGACCAGAGCTGAACTCATCTGTCCTCCTGGCCCCTACCTCTCTTAATTTCATCTTTCACTATGTCTGATCTCAATTCATGGCATCCACCCGGGCTTCCAGGCCAAAAACTTGGGAGAACACCTGGAGTCCTCCCTCTCCATCCACTGCATATGATCAATCAGCAAGTTTGGCCAAATGCACTTTCTAAACTGTTCTTAGAGACAGTCCCTTCCTTGAAACAGAACTAATAGTATGCTAGGAAAAGCCCTCATCATTGTGGACTTTGGATAGTCCAATAACTTGCTGACTAACCTCCATGTCTCAGCCTTGTGCCCTTGAAATGGATTCTGCACTCTGCAGCCAATGCACACAAGTCCCACCATAGCCTGGTTCCTATTTAACCTCTGCAGCCTCTGCTGTTAGCCTATGAGCCCTGCATATTATGCTGTAATAAACCCCGACCTGCTTGTATTTATCCACTCACACACCGGGTTATTACCTATCTCCAAGCTTCGCTCATACTGCTTACCTCTGCTTGAAATGAGCTCTCCCCATGGCCCCTATTCCCTCTCACTCACAAACTTTTAGGCATCCCCTGGAGATTCTGCATGGGTGGCATCTTCACCAGGGAAGCTTCTTTGAACCCTCCTTTCTGCCCTAATGGCTGCCTGTCATATGTCTTTGTTATTACTTTCCTCCTCATGCTGATATAATCTCTTCATATGACTGTGCTGTCCATTAAACTGAGTTATTTGTAGACAGGGACAATGCTTTTTTGTTTTTGTTTTTGTTTTTTAACCTTGTTGAATTTGTTTGAATTTTTAGCATCTGCCTTGTTCCCTGCGCAAAAATTTTGTTGAATCATTTTATTGAACTCGTAGAAACAGGACTGGGTGACTGTATGAAGATACAGCACTGGTATTGTGGCAAGAACTCCAGACACTGGTTTTAAGCCATTCTTCTTCTATTAACTAGCTCTCTGTCACGTTGGAAAATTCACTTTTGATATCTCTAATTCCATTTTCTTTTTTTTTTAAGATTTTATTTATTTGAGAGAGAGAGAGAAAGAGCGAGTGCACGTGCGCATGAACACAAGTTGGGGGGAGGGGCAGAGGGAGAGAGAGAAGCCGACTTTCTGCTGAGCAGAGATCCCAGGGCCCTGGGATCATGACCTGAGCCGAAGGCAGACGCTTCACCAGCTGAGCCACCCAGGCACCCCTCTAACTCCATTTTCTTATTCATAAAATGAGACTAATACCTACCACATAATTTAGTGAGTGGAAGTGCCTGGCAACCCACAAGTTCATGTTCAAAAAGGAGTGGAGGCTGAGTCTAGTTGAATGATAGCGGAGGAACTGAAAAAGGTAGCAGCAGGGTGGTGAAGGGAGCTGAAGGAGGATCTAAAGAGAACACCTGGTACTGATGTAATGAGAATTAGGAAGTGGAAAGGGGCGTTGCTAGGGGAAGTTACAGGGTCAAAGAAGAGTTTTGGGTCTTAGGGAGTGGAATGAAACCAAGGCAAGTAAACCAGGAAAGAATGGAGAGAAGAATTGAGTATATGTGAATGGCCATGGGACCAGAAGAAGGGGAGAGGGATTAAGGGACAAGAAGCAGTCATGAAAATGAGAAGAATGGAAATTAACCTTGCCTGAGTCAATATGGAGCTAAGAGATAGATTGAGGAGATACAATGAGAAATCCTTAACTCTAAGTTTTAACCCAGAAGCAGAGAAAGAATTGTTCCATAGTTACCAGGACAGACTGGGAGCAGAGGTTTGGAGTGGAGAGAAGGACATAGGAAGGGCTCTACAGTTGCCATGGAAAGTTTAAGGGACAGAGGACATCAAGGTAGAGATGGCTGAAAAATGAAGACCCAAAAGGAGGTAGCAAGGAAGGAGGAGACACTGCTAGGTACTGGAAGTTAATTGGTAGATAATGTATTCATGGATGAACAGCCAAGGGAATTTTGAGAAAATGAAAATTTGGAAGGAAACCCCCAAGGAAGGTCTGAGACCTACTGTTGATCAAATCTAAACAGTGAACACTGATTTTGGACTCAGACATACCTTCCTTTCTTGCTCCATTCCCTACTCCCTTTTGAAATTTTGGGTAAGTTGTCAAACTATCCTAAGCCTGTTTCTCTTAGATTTATAAAATTGGGAGTGAAATCACATACCTAGAAATCTCATCAAGATTAAGTAAAATCATGTGTAAAAGTGCCTAGTGGTGTATGGCTTACGATAAACACCCCCCGGTGAGTGTTAAAATCTAATCATCTCCCTTTCCCTTGTGTCCTGTGTCTACCTGCTCTGGGGTCATTGTTGCCTTTGGCCTCTGGTTTCCTGCACCAGCAGCTGGATATCATGCTGGTGAGTTCACATTCTGCCATTCTCTCCCCGCCCTCTTCCCCATACCATGGTCCATTCACTGAAAGCACTTGAAAACCAGTGAATCAACTCAAAAGTATTGGGTCAAGAGACCCACATGGGATTTGGCATCTTCCCTTCTCACTCTAAAAAGGATGATTCCCCTGGAGATTCCCTTCTAGAGGGCAGTTTCTGTCTCCTTCCTCCAAGTCACAGCATTGTTTCATCTTCCTTCTCACTCTAAAAAGGATGATTCCCCTGGAGATTCCCTTGTAGAGGGCAGTTTCTGTCTTCTTCCTCCAAATCACAGCATTGTTTTCTGGTTCTCAAACCATGCCCTCCTCAGCTGCTGGTTTTGAGATGCTGCAATGTGAAGGACCGGTCAGGACCCAGGACAGCAGCTGCGATACCCAAGAGGACTCGATGGACCCAAGGGAAGTTGACTTCCAGGTCAAGGGCTACACTTTCAGTAAACCCTTCCATCTGATTGTGTCTTACGGTGAGGTCTCGGGAAGGACTGACTTGTATAGGCCTTCTCTTTCTCCCATTTCCCAAACCTGCCTGTTTAGCCTGCCAGCCCACTCAGGAAGGCGCCCCCAGGAAACTGGCCATGGGATGAGATACAGTAGCTCCCCCTGCCCCTTATCCATGGAGGATATGTTCCAGAACACCCAGTGGATACCTGAAACTTCAGGGAGTAGAAAGTCTAAATATATTAAGTTTTTTCTATACATACATACCTATAGTAAAGTATAAATTAGGCACAGTAAGAGATCAGTGAGAGATTACCAACAATACCTAATAATAAAATAGAATAGTTATAACAATGTACTATGGTAAAAGTTATGAGAATGGTCTCTCCCTCTCCCAAAATACCTTATTGTACTAATACTTACCTATCTTGTGATGATGTGAGATGATAAAATGCTTACTTGATAAGTGAGGGGAATGACATAGGCATTGTGATGTAGTATTAGGCTACTATTGATCTTCTGATGATATGTCAGAAGGAGAATCATTTCCTTCTGGACTGCAGTTGACCATGGAAAGCAAAACTGTGGATAACGGGGGATTACTGTGCCATCTTCCCCATATTCAGCCCAAAAGCCAAGGTTCCCTCAGTCTTAGGCCTTAGAGAAGTTGTTCTACATTCCCAACTAGGGGCGAGAATTACCTGGACCCTCAGAGAAAGCTTAGGGGGAGTCTATGTGGGTAGCACAGGGAACTCCCAAGGAAGGCAGTGGGTCACACTCAATTCTGCTTTGGGTCACAGACTGGCTGATCCTCCAAGGTCCAGTCAGCCCTATATTTGAAGGAGACCCACTGATTCTACGCTGCCAGGCCTGGCAAGACTGGCCACTGACCCAGGTGACCTTCTACCGAGATGGCTCAGCAATGGGTCCCCCTGGACCTAATAGGGAATTATCCATCGCTGTGGTGCGACGGGCTGACAGCGGGCACTATCACTGCAGTGGTATCTTCAGGAGCCCTGGTCCCGGGAGCCCAGAAACAGCATCTCCTGTGGCTATCAAGGTCCAAGGTGAGAGCTGAAGGGAATGTCTTTGTGGCAGAGGCAGGTGGGGAGACACAGAGGGACCAAGACTGTCTTTCACTGGAGGTGGCAAGATCACCAAAGGCTAAGGAACGTGTTGCTGGCAAATGCCCAAGTTGGGCTTCAGGAGGGGCAGCATCTCAGCATTGCATTCTCAAGTCATTCAGCCCTCTCCCCGTTTAGTATGCTTCCCACAGCTCTATCCTACAGAGCCATGCTTCCCAGTGTTCACTGATTGGGCGTCTGGACTATTGTCAGATTTGCCCATCTCTGGGTCTTTTCTAATGTTTTCTAGTTGAAGAGAGAGAAGATTTGAAAAGTTCAAATGCAGCTTCACTAAGAGTGTTCATTCCTGATGGAAATAGGGGGAGGAAAGTGTGGCTGGGTTCTTTACCTGGCATGGGTCCACCTGAATGTAGGATGGCTGAGCTCTTCTTTCTCACCTCTCTCTCCCTCAGAACTGTTTCCAGCCCCACTTCTCAGAGCCACCCCCTCAGCTGAGCCCAAAGAGGGGGACCCAGTGACCCTGAGCTGTCAGACAAAGCTGCCCCTGCAGAGGTCAACTGCCCGCCTCTTCTTCTCCTTCTACAAGGACAGCAGGACAGTGCGTGGCAGGGGCCTCTCCCCAGAATTCCAGATCCCCACAGCTTCAGAGGCACACTCTGGGTCCTACTGGTGTGAAGCAGTCACTGAGGACAACGAAGTTTGGAAACAGAGCTCCAAGCTGGAGATCCGGGTGCAGGGTAAGTTAGTGTGTATTTGTCTGGTGTGTATGAAAAGTGAGGGAAAGATTGGACCCATGAGCTGGGGTTTGGTATGAGCAGGTTAAGAAAGGACACAGAGGAGGCAGGAAAAATAAGCCAGAGTCCCTGGGGATGGAAGAGAGCACAGATAGGGAACTTCTCCCTCAGACCACAGTGCACACCCTCACCAAACCAAGAAAGACCTGAGCCAGCTCCACAGCTGCTGCCCCATAGACCTTATTCTCCCAACATGAACTCTGGGCATCTGCAGGAATATAGTATCTAGAATGAAGATGAGGTAGTCTGGAGTTTATGTTCAGTTCAGGGATCCCCAATTAAAAAGTATGCATTTGACCTGAAATAATATATCCAGAAGAGGTGGTATCCAGGGTAATGAGGGGGCTTTTCATGTCATAAGAAAAATAATGGGGGGAGAGGAGTGGAAGATACTCATCTTGAAGAGGAGGTGACCCAAGGGGCCAATGGAGGTGTCCTCAAAACACTGAAGGCTGGCACAAAGATGAGGAATTACACTAATGTCATATACAGTGAAGATGTTGACCTAGGACCAGTTACTACATCCACACTACAGGGAATTAGGTTCTGCCTTGAGAGAGTAAGAATTGGCTAATATCTATAGCCCTGTAATGATGAAGCCTCATCACTGAAGATTTTCAAACTGTGGTAGCCAAGCCTCCGATTCAAATTTTAACCATGAGGGAATCCTCAAACCTCGGCTGCCATTGGACCCCATAGCCACTTTCAGAAAACAAAGAAAGATTGACCACGAATATGAGGTTAGGGCCAGAGTCAGATTTCACTCTTACATGTGCCTCTTACCCCATAATACAGGTCCCTCCAGCTCTACTGCATCCCCCACCTTGAATCCAGCTCCTCAGAAATTAGCTGTTCCAGAATCTACTCCAACAGCCTCTCCTGGACTTCAGCCTCCACTGTCCACCCCTTCTAAGAATCCAGGCTTCTCCTCTCCTCTGCAGGTGCCAGACCCCCATCTATATCACCAGATGGGCACTCTTCTCAAACAAATGCAGGATATGAGAGCTCTCCTTGGTCACCTAGTCATGGAGCTGAGGGACTTGTCTGCCCTCCTGAAGCTTGAGACCACAAAGGGTTCTGCCAAATATGAGTAAATAATTCATTTGCAGTATTGCTCAACTACTCCCAATAAATTCAACTTTTTCTACTTTTCCTCTTTCTGTCCTATATATACCCATAAATAGTCTTACAAATTGCCCAGTATTTTGTTAGAGTAACTGAGATAGATGAGTGTAAATAAATGTGCACAAAGTGATCCTCAGAATTTAGCTATAATTTTATATTCTCTCATAACATGACATAACAACCCTGATCTCTCTAGACCAGGAGTTGCCTTCTTTTGCCCAGACCAGAATCTGGCGATTGAAAGAAAATCAATGAGATGGATTTAATGCAGCAGTAATTGGAGGCAATCCCCCACCTCCACCAAAGGGGACATTTGGCAATGTCTAGAGACATTTTTGGTTTGCATATTGTGGGGGTGGTGCTACTGGCATCTAGTGAGTAGAAGCCAAGGATGCTGCTAAACATGAAGTAACACACTGGGCAGCCCCCACGACAAAGGATTATCTGGCCCAAAATGTCAGTAGTGCTGAGATTAAGAAACTTCAACCTTGTGGAAGCTAGGTGTTAGACTCTGGGGTGGACCTTTGCCTCTTCTATTTGCTGCCCCCTCCAGTGTCATCAGCAAATATTAATTACAAATTGGTATTTTGCTGGCCTCTACTACATATTAAAGTTTGTGCTGTGTTAAGGATACGCATAAGATAGTGTCTCTGAGGGTTTAGACTTTGGGATAGAAGAGCAGTAATAACCCTTTTCCATAAAGCAATAAAAGCGGGGTATGTAAAAATTTCCCACAGGATCCTACTAGACTCAGAAATATATATGATCAAGCATAACATTGCCAAAACAGCAATTATTGGTTTTAATATACTTGTCTCTGAAATATTTTTCTTTAAAGACATACATAAGTCTATTTCGGTACCATAATAATGCTTCTTTCTACGTTTGGACTGCCATTGGACATTCACAGCCAATGAAAGACAGCTTGACAGACTCTACAGTAACCTTTGGTCAATGAATTTGCACACCATTTTGTAATGACCTCAGCCAATGAGCATTCTACCATGTTATCCTGAATCATGTAGTATGATGTTATCCACCATATTCTTTCTTTGTGCCATTTATTCTGTGCAATACTGACCTACAGTGATTTACAAAAACGTGCATGTGATGACATGCCACAAAGAAACAAAGAATAGAATCAGGCTGGGTATTAAAATTTGAGTTTTACGGTGGTTCCTAATATCTTCAAGGGGGAAGGACCAGGAGGCAGTTGGGAATTGGTAAAAGTCCATAAACATCTTTGTAGCCTGAGAGGATCAACTCACAACTGTGTGAATGGGAGTTGTAAGAAAGGATGACCAGAGGTATCTCATGACTTTGGTGAATTTGAAAACATGGAAGCTCAATTGCCAGAGGACCATGCTGAGTATACTTCTAAAGATACTCTGTTAGAACCATTCCACATGGAGTTGATTTCAGCTAGTGGTACCATTGTCATGAATGCATCCTGCAAGCTCTCATGCTGAACAAGGAATTCATGTACAGATTATAAAAGCTATCAGAGATCCGGGAAGGAAGTCATGGATGCAGCTAACTGAGATAAGTGTCAGCTCTGCATTCCTCATCCATGTGTCTGTGTGCACCTCTATCATCACACTGCATCTGAATTTTTTATTATCTTATTTCTCTTCATTGGAGAGTGAGCCCTTTGAGAGCTCCTTGAGATCTTTGTGCCGCATTGATTCTTTGGCTTGTAGTTTAATGAGGCATAGTTAAGCTCTAAAATCCTGTTTAGTTGAATTGAGTTGGGCCAGCATAAGGGAAAGTGTCTTGAAGAAGATGGAAATTAAGCTGGACCTTAGAGGATGAGTGGCATGTCTGGCATCACCAAAATCTCCAGACTCTGCCCAGGGGACCCAGCCTAGTCAAGGACTTGGAAGCCTCAAGGAGAGGATCTTTCAGCATCAGGGGTGAGGAAGGCAAAAAACAAAGCTGAAAGAATGTGGGGAAGGAGTTTTACTTGTCTCCATCTGCCCGTCTAGCCTGGGGAGTTTGAGAGGGGGTGGGGAAGATGAATTGTTACACTGGGTCAGATTTATGGCCTGTACAGTTTAGGATTCTGTAATCCACAGAGGTCCCAGTGCACCATGTTAGATCTTGTTTCTGAAGTCAATGTTAGATAGCAAACACATCCATTATCTTGTAAAGTTGAAGCCAATGCCTGGGTGTATATGCCCAAAATAAATTTTAGTGTATGTGTGTCAGAAGACAAGTATAATAGTGTTCATAATAACACTACCTGTAAAAGCAAAATTTTGGAATAAATTCAGTTGTCCACCAACAGAAAAATGGATAAATTGTGCTGTTTTCACAGAGCGGAATACTATACAACAGTAAAAATTAATAAACCATAGCTAGAGTGAAACAACATAAAAAATATCAGGAATATAACATTGAGGGGAAAAAGCAAATCCCAGAAGATATCACATAGTAAGATGCCCTTTACACAAAGTTTAAAAACAAGTACAACAATATATTGCTTAGGCATTTACACATACATAGGATAAACCTTTTAAAAAAGCATGAACATGGAAATACCAAGGTCAGGATAGTAGTTACCTTTGAGGGGCTGATTGGGAAGACCATGAGGGATAAACATATAAGTAGATATAAATTATTAGTAATTTTTAAAATCTTCTCTGAGTAGGAATTTAGGCCTCCTTTAAATATACATATTTCTCTAAATCTTCAAATTCCTGTGTGTTTTCTGCCTTTATCTTTTCTTAGAGGTAATAAAAGCCAAGTTTATTACCTACTATGTGGAGTAGTTCTTTCCTTTATTGATCCTCAAGTAACCATTCCAACCTGTTAAAGACTGCCCCAACGTACCCTCAGTATTGCTGGATTCGGTGAACTTTTGTGTGTTCGTTGACCTGAAAGTCACGACTGTGTGTGTTTCACACATTTTCCTCAGCCTTAATCTGGTCAGACAAAATAGCTAATTTTTTTCAATACGGAAGAAGGTTCATTTAATTTGACATTTATGTACGGAGTACTGTATTGTTAGAAAAAAAGAAGGTGCTATAGGAAAAAAAGAATATAAATTTAACATGATCTCTGCTCTCAAAGAAGAGTTCAACTGAAGTTTATAAAGTCTAAGTGGATTGTGTTACATGTTCCTTTATTCTGTTATACGTCTGTGGGAGAAAAAACAACCGCACAACGAAGGAAACAGTAAGCAGAGTGAAAAGGGAACCTATGATATGGGAGAAAATATCTGCAAACCATATATCTGGTAAGGCATTAACAACCAAAATATATAAGGGACTCCTACAATTAAGTAGCAAACAAACAAACAAACAAACAAACAGAAACCCAAATAACTTGATTTAAAAATGGGCAAAGGACCTGAATAGACATTTCTCAAAATAAAACCAACAAATGGGCATCAGGTATGTGAAAAGTGCTCAACATCACCAGTCATCAGGGAAATGCAAATCAAAACCACTAGAAGATATCACCGCACACCTGTGAGAATGGTTAGTATCAAAAAGACAAGAAGTAACAAGTGTTGAGCCCTGTGCACTGCTGGTGGGAATGCAAACTCGTGCAGCCACTGTGCAAAACAGTATGGGGTTCCTCAAAAAATTAAAAATAGAACTATCTTATGAGGGGCACCTGGGTGGCGCAATGGGTTAAGCAGCCAACTCTTGATTTTGGCTCAGGTCATGATCTCAGGATCGTGAGATCGAGCCCCTTGTTGGGCTCTGCGCTCAGTGTACAATCTGCTTGAGATTCTCTCTTTCCCTCTCCCTCTGCCACTGCCCCCACTCTCGCTCTCTCTCTCTCTCTTTCAAATAAAGAAATAAAACTTAAAAAAAAAAAAAAAGAACTGGGGCACCTGGGCGGCGCAGATGGTTAAGCGTCTGCTTTGGGCTCAGGTCATGATCTCCGGGTCCTGGGATCGAGCCCCATGTCCAGCTCCCTGCTCAGTGAGGAGTCTGCCTCTTCCTTCCTCTCTGTCCCTCCCTGGCCCCCACCCCGTGCTCTCTCGCTCAAATGAATAAATAAAATCTTAAAAAAAAAAAAAAGAACTATCTTATAAACAGGAATCCCACTTCTGGGTATATATTCAAAGGAAATGAAGTCAGTATCTCAAAGAGATATCTGCACTCCCATGTTCGATGCAGCACTATTCACAATAGCCGAAGTATAGAAATAACCTAAATGCTAAATGTCTATCAAAAGATGAATGGATGAAAAAAATGTGAGATTTATGTATGTATGTAAAAATCCTGCCTTTCACAACAACATGGATGAACTTGGAAGACATTCTGCTAAGCGAAATAAGCCAGATACAGAAAGACAAATATTGCATGATCTCATTTATGTGTGGAATCTAAAATAGTCAGACTTAGAAGTAGAGAATAGAATGGTGATTGTCAGAGGCTGGGAGAGAATGAGAGAGAGAGAGAAAGAGAGAGAGAGAATGAGGAATTACTTCATGAGATTATGGAACCTGAGAAGTCCCATGATCTGGCATCTGCAAGCTGGAGACCCAGGAAAATATAATTCAGTCCGAGTCCAAAGGCCTGAGAAGCAGGAAAGCTGTTGGTGTAAATCCCAGTGCAAGGGCCAGAGAAGATGAGATGAGATATCCCAGCTCAATCATAGATGCAGGGGAACAAAGCGGGGGGGTGGGCAAATTCCTCTTAACTCTGGCTTTTGTTCTAAAAGAGAAAATAATACCTAGAACACAATACCATTTATGTAAATCAATAACACGAGACATTTCTCAGGGATAAACCTATGTGTGTGTACGGACACATCCGGTAAGTGCCGTGCGATGCGTGCTCTTGTGGAGCAGAGGAGAAGGGTAGTGTGGATAGAGGTAAAAAAATAAATAATAGAACTAGAGAGGGCACCTGAAGAGTCTGGGATGACAAACTTCTGTGAGCAGGAGAGACAGAGAGCACATTTGGGAGCGAGATGGACTTCTACTCACATCCCAGCTCTATCACCTTGGTTACTAATAATCGTTCCTCAACGGCCCCTTGTCAGGAGGAAACGCAGGAAGATGGTGTCCGCCGTGGGCTCGGGTGCCCCCTGCTCCAGCTCTCACAGAGACTGAGCATCGTTACAGTGAGCAGCCCCTGCACCGTTGTCATCCCTGAAAACATTTTAGTCACCCGACTTCTTAGCAGAAGATGGCATATCTTGTCCACAAAGTATGTGATGATAGGCTTCCAAGAATTGCTCAGGTAACAAGTGATAATTGCTACATTTCTCTGCATAGCAAAGGGGTGAAGAATTAGAAATTCTGCGGGGCAAAGTCCTGGATGGAGAAAAAGATCCAACTCGGGGAAAATGCAGAAGTCCAGAATAAAGATATGTTGGGTGGGAGATTCTTCATGCCTGATTCTGAGCACTGTATGATAGGAACCCTATCGATAAGTCTAGAGATTTTCAGGAAGACTATACACCTCATGAATATTTGGTGTAATAAGGTTTCTTGTGGAATCTGGGAAAGAGGCTGAGATCTGTGTTCTGAGTGATAAGAAGCCAAAATAGAGACTGCTTGTGCAGAGCAAGGGACCACTGACAGGTGCATCACATCCTTACCATAGAGGTGGTGACCTGGTGCAGGAGTCAGTCTCCTGGGGCATGATGTGGGGAGGCTGTGGATGATGTGAGAGGCCCACACTGGTCTTGGAGGGATGTGGGGAAGCTGGCAGCATTGTCCAGCCCGGGCACCCCTAAAGAAGGCAGTTTATAAATCTCTGTTCCTATTATCTAGTTCCTCTCTCCCTCCTTCCCTCCTGAGACCCTTATCAAGTACCTCCCTACTTTTCAGACCCATATGACTATCTGTCATTTATCAAAACCTGCTCTCAAACAGGATCTGAAATGGCCAGCATACCTTAAATGACCAATCACATTTCCCTAAGAGGCATTTGCATTTTTAACAAAAACTGGCATATTAAAGGAAACTATGAGGGAATTCTCAGAGTGGAGCTTTGGCCATGAGCAAGCAAGAGGGGGGAGACTGTGTTTAAGAGAGTTGACAGTGTCTGATAGTCCTTTTCCTCCCTGCCAGAGTTCCAGAGGAAGGAGCTGCCCAGTACTGTACGACCACAGGTGAGGACAGGAGATGGTCCAAGGAGACATACAATCAGGTTGGAAAATTCATTAAGTATTTACATGAGAATTCAGGTTCCCCATTGCTTAGGGTATGATCACATGGCTCGAAAAGCACAAAAATTAGAGCTGGGAGGTCAGATCTGAGAAGTTTCTGAGGGGCTGATGCAGTGACTTCTCTGCCCCAGGTAAGGAGTCCTGGCAATGGGGCATGGCTGGGGGAGGCTTGTACGGATGGTTAGCGGGAAGGAAGGCACAAGTGAGCGGAGATGCAGTAGGAGGAGATCATTGGGGTGGGTAGAAAGCAATTTTCTCATTTCTGAGGGTTTAAGTTTTTAGGAAGGGAGAAAAAAGGGGTAACACATTGCATTTCCCTTCTTAACTGGAACTTTGGAAGACAGTGACACACAAGTTGGTTGGTGAATCATACCCTTCTGTCCAGCTCATCTGTGGGAGGCTGTGAGCTCTGGGTGCAGGGAGCCCAGTGCCGACCTCCCAAGGCCTCACACCATCAGGGAGTGAGCAGCATAAAGGCTGCAGGTAGACCTTGAGGACATGGGGAGGTATTTTCTTAAATTGAGGCTTACAGGGCCAGCTGGAAGGTAGGGAGGAGGTGGGATGGGAGGAGGATGTCAATGGAAGCCTGAAGGGGACCTGCCACCATCTGGGGTTCTATGTGGCTTTCTTGGGCTGCAGAGGGCATAGGCTCTGCTCTGCACGCCTTCTCTACAGGGGCTGGGGCTGGCCTGAGACGTGAGGTGGCTTCAGGGGTGGTAGGTGGGATGGTGCCTGGTGCCTGGGACACCTGAGGGCTGACACTTATCCAGCCCGTGTCCTGCTGTCTCCAGTCACCATCTTCAGGAATTAGGAATGGGTGGGAGAGAGCAGCACTGTCCCCCAGGGCTCAGTGGTCAGCATCGGTCAGCCTTTCCAGCAGTAAAATAGAGACAATAATTGTATCTGTCTCTTTGGTTGCTGTGAGGATGAAAAATGAATTACGACGTGTTGTTAAGGAAAAAAGAGAGCAGCAGTTGAACAAAGCGCTTAAAAATTTATTTCAGGGGCGCTTCGGTGGCTCAGTCGTTAAGCGTCTGCCTTCGGCTCAGGTCATGGGCCCAGGGTCCTGGGATCAAGCCCCGCATCGGGCTCTCTGCTCAGCGGGAAGCCTGCTTCTCCCTCTCCCACTCCCCCTGCTTGTGTTCCCTCTCTCACTGTGTCTCTCTCTGTCAAATAAATAAAATCTTTAAAAAAAAAAATTTATTGCAGACATCGTCCTGCTGCTGCTGCAGGTGGGTCCGTCATGTGGGCGCTGACAGCCCTTCTGCTCCTGGGTGAGTCCTCAGTGTGTCAACAGTGGCGTAAGGACTGGCTGTGGGAGAGAGTGGGGGCCAGAGTGTGTGTGGTGTATGTGTGTGTGTGTGTACGTGTGTGTATGTGTGTGTGTGTGTGTGTGTGTTGGGGGGATATTCCTGGATTCCAAACAGCAGTTCACTATTTTTCAAGGATAAAGAGAAGGGGGTTTTCTCAGAGCCAGGGAAACTAAAAGCAGAAGGAAAACAGGTCTTGAGACCCCTGGAGATTTTCCTATGGTGAAGAGGGCCCTTACTTTCCTCTCATCCCCGACATGACACTGTTCTTCAATTCTCGTTTTGCAGTTCCAAGCGGCGGGCGGGCTGGTGAGTCTTCCACATCCCTCAGCCCAATTTTCAACAACTTCCACACCAACCCCCCTAAGTGCTCCCCACTTCCTGGCCGTTGCGGGACACTGTCTCTTCCCACGTTTCTCCCCTATCCCTGTGACTCAGTTTGTCTCTAAGCACTTCGAAATGGGTACTGGTAGCTTGTAGTCCCGTGTGGTGTGTCCTGCCACGGGGATGGGTTTAGTCATGTAGGCAGGGTCCTGGAAGCTGGAATTTTCTCAGATTTGCCAACCTCAGGCCACATTCTGGGCACCTCACCTTGATTCTCTTTCCCACCTTGCCCCCTCTCACACATACCCCCAGCTACTCTGGAGAAGCCCATATTGTCTCTACACCCGCCCTGGACCACAATCTTCAAGGGGGAGCGGGTGACCTTGCGCTGTGATGGGTACCACCCTCCGCTGCTGGATCTCCGGCCCATCAGCACTCTCTGGTACCTGGGCCACCTCCTTCTGCCCTCTCACAAGAAGAGCATCGAGGTGCAGACACCAGGGGTGTATCGATGCCAGACACGGGGAGCACCTGTCAGTGACCCCATCCACCTCTCTGTTTCCAACGGTGAGTGTTTGAGTATGGGGGCAGGCGTTCCACACATCTCCTCTGGCCATACTGGCCCTCCAGTGAGAGAGGACACCAGGCCACTCCCACTGGGGCAGGAAATGGGGACTATCTTGGGTCTCTGCAGCAGGCGGGGCCCTGCATGGCACTATGTGAGAGATGCGGTAAGGCTTGTCCCACCCCAAAGGTCCCCTCACCCCTCTGCCAAGAGGGAGGCAATAAACATTTGTGCTTATTTATGGGACTAGCTCAGAAGGGCGAAGGCTCTGAAGACCTGGGGTACTGGACAGGGAACTTTGGGGGGAGGGGTCAGGGAAGGAAAGGGCAGAGCAAGGTGGGGGTGGGGTGGGGAGTGAGGGTCCCTGTGCAGGCTGCGTGCAGCTGGGAGAATTACTCCTGATTGAACAGCACGATGCTTCTCTGTGCTTCCCAGCAGTAAAATAGGGACAATAGTTGTATCTGTCTCTTTGGTTGTTGTGAGGATGAAAAATGAATTATGACACACTGTTAAAGAAAAAAGAGAGCAGCAGTGGAACAAAGCGTGTAAAAATCTATTGCAGACATACACATGTGTACATAGGGCTCAATTCAGAAACTGACTTCTTGGGGTTACTTAAAGGGTTTCAAAGCAGGATAAGAAAATAGCAATAATTTGTTCTTTAGAGTACAGGAGTGGCTACTTTGTAGGAAATATTATGTCATCTTAGCCTGATAGGCCACAATTTGTATTCAGAATTCAAAGATCATCACACTGTTAGTATCTACATACACTTCATGTCTATACTCTGTGGTTTGTTGTTTGGAAATTGATAGTTCAGATAAGATACTGGCCATGAGAGAAGGTGGTTACTGATTGTGGAATAGAGTGGTCTACGGATTGTGGCTGTTACTTGCAGAATTCTTTCTCAAAGTAAAACTCCTCAAATGGCATCCAGAACATATTAGGGTTATATAAGCATCAGGTATGATGACGATGGTGATCAGCAAATTTGGGGTGCTGCGGGCAGTACCTAAGGCTGTCCAGCCGGGTTGGGGAAGTTTTCTGGAGGAGAAAAGATCTAAGGCTAGACCTGCAGGACAAGTAGGTCTTAACTAAAACAGGTGTGTGGGGGCATCTTCTTGACAGGTACAAAGGCCCTGGGCTCAGAGCAGGGCCAGTGCTCCCAATATGTATGCTGGGCGTGGCTGGACTTAGCCTGCATTAGGAGTGGGAGGTGGGGACAGTGAGGGAGACACTGGACAGGCGACAGTACTGAGATGGTGCTGGAAAGGTAAACAGGGCCCCGGTGAAGAAGGCCCCTAGGGCATCCTGGGAAGTGTAAACTTGATTCTGATGGCCATTACTTTTTGATGAGGCTGGAACCTAGAACCAGGCATCTTTGCCTTCCTAATCCCTAAGGAAAGACGGGCCCGTTGGCTTTCCTCTCCCCTCGCCTCCCGATGCATCCAGCTCTGAGGCTCCTGGGGCGCCTGCCTGCCGCGTATTAAGTGGGGAGGAGGCGAGCCACTGTGCGGGGTCGGGGAGCAGGGAGAGGAAAGGGAGACCCCCCGGGCTGGACGTCTCTTGGAGTCAGGCCTGTCGGTGGTGACTGTCGTAGACTGGCTGATCCTGCAAGTGCCCTACGCCGCGGTGTTCGAGGGCGAGCCGCTGGTGCTGCGCTGCCGCGGCTGGTACGACAAGGTGGTCTACAAGCTGCACTACTACCACGACGGCAAGGCGGTGCGCTACTTCCCCTCCAGCGCCGGCTACACGGTGCCGCAGGCCCGCGCCGCCGACAGCGGCCGCTACCAGTGCTCCGGCACCATGCGTATCCCGGTGGAGGGCGCGCCCATGTTCTCCGCTAAGGTGGCCGTGACCGTGCAAGGTGGGGGACACCTGGGGCCCGGGAGGGAGGCCAACGAGCGCTGGGAAATTCTGGGACAGGAACCAAGGCGGGCAGGGAGGGCGGAGGTTCAAGTAGCTGCCGCGCAGCGGATCTCTCCCCTAGTCCACATAAGCTTTCGCCTCTCCTCCGCAGTGAAAGCGCCCCTGATGCTCAGCCTGCGTGGGGACGACTGTCCCTTCCCTCCCGCACACCTCCGGCTTCTTACTCCGGGTGGTAGCTCCATATAGGGGGCAGCTCTATCCAAGTCCCAGCCAGAAGGCGCGGCAGTGGTAGGGGTCGCTGTGCGAGTGGGGCGAGGGAACGGCTCCGAGCATCCCGCGAGGCGGACGCGGCCACCCCTCTAGCCCGGGGATCCAAACTGGGTGTCAGTCGGGATGTGACAGGCAGCGTCTGGCCCCGTCTCCCCCCACACCTCTGCGAACTTTCCCGGTCCTTCGAGGCCTTGGCCCCCTGCCGCACACTTCAGAAGGCTTTCCTCCCTCCCTCTGCGCGCACACACAGCCTCCTCCCACCCCTTCTCGGTTCCCTGGTCCTCGAGGAGCCCTCGAGGGAAGCCCAAAGGGCAGAGGGGTCGCGGGGCCGTGGACACGCGGGACTTCGTCCCCTGGGACCCCTGCGCCGGCCCACCGGGCACCCTCAGCCCCCGGAACCCCTCTCCGCAGAGCTGTTCCCGGCGCCGGTGCTGAGGGTGACGGGCCGGGCGGAGGCCCGCGGCGGGGTGGCCGTGCGCTGCGAGACCCGCCTGCACCCGCAGAAGCGCGACACGCCGCTGCAGTTCGCCTTCTACAAGTACAGTCGCCCGGTGCGCCGCTTCGACTGGGACGCCGAGTACACGGTCCCCGAGCCCGAGGTCGAGGAGCTCGAGTCGTACTGGTGCGAGGCCGCTACCGCCACGCGGAGCGTCCGGAAACGCAGCCCTTGGTTGCAGCTCCCCGGGCGCGGTGAGTGACCGCACCCTCCCAGGACGTTCCCCCCCAACCCATCCCACCACCCCCGCCCCACCCCGGGCGGGCAGCCCCGCCTCCGCCTCCGCACCCCGAGCCTCCCTCGCGCCACCCGGCCCTCCCAGCTCACCATCTCCGCCTTCCTCACTCCTCGCCTCCGAGTTCCCTCCTCCCCACCTCCTCCCCTCCTACCTCTCACCCCTCCCCTTCCTCTCTCCTTTCCATCCCTTCCCTCCTCCTCACCCCTCCCATCCCTCGCTCCTCTCCACCCCATCCCCTCTGCCCTCCTCACCCATCCCCCTTCCTCCCTCCTCTCCACCCCATCCCTGCCTCTTCACTCCTCCCTCACCCCTTCACTCCATCCCGGCCCTCCTTACTCCCCTCTGGCCCGTGTGCCCCGCTTCCCGCGAAAGCCGTGCGAGAGCCGTGTGCTGCGTTTGCAGGTTCTCCGCTGGACTTGGCGTCCACCACCGCCCCAGTCCCACAGGCCACAGCGTTGGCGCCGGGGAACCAGCCGCTTTCCTTCAGAAAGCCCCCGGGGTCCAGATCGGCCCTGTCGGTCACCTCCGTCCACAACACCACCTCATCGGGGCTGCAGTTCCCCGCGGGCCGAGCCCCCACTGCTGGGCCACCGGCCTGCGCCCCGGCGACGCCCTTGGAACAATCCGCTGGAGCCCTGAAACCCGACGTGGACCTTCTGCTCCAAGAAATGCAGCTGCTCAAGGGCCTTCTGAGCCGGGTGGTCCTGGAGTTAAAGGAGCCCCAGGCCTTCCCAGAGCACAGGGAACCGCTCGAGACCCCCACTTCCCACTTTGCTGTGAGCCCGGGAACCCGAGAGACCACTATCGTGGAGAGCTGAGGGGGCGGGGGCGCTACTGTCCCCTCTCCAGGCTCCTCCCTCTTCACCGGCAGAGACCTCGCGAAGCCATCTCGCTCGCGTGCCCTTGTTTGGCGGTCGTGTTATAGAAGCACCATAAAGTGTGGTGGCTGACGATCTCGGTGTCGCAGCGTCCTTGAGCAGTCTGTAAGCACGGGGCCCTTCCTCTGATCTCTTCCTGCCCTCACAGGACTCCCCTTCTGTTACTTTCTACTTGGTTTTGAAGTTTCTGTTTTCAAGTTTATTTAGTCACCCTAAGCTTTTCAGAGATGCCCACCCAGTACACGTTTCAGCACAGGAAATAGATGGGTGTTTAAGGTCATTGAGATAATGAGCCCTTTGGCTCCTCTTGCCCCAGGGTAGCTGGACAGACGGATGGGCTCTGGCCAGGCTCACTTCAGCTATAACTTAAACAAGTGGTATTATTTGCATTCAGAAATTTCTTTGAAGGAAGTTTTAAGACAAATGCTTAAAATTGCAGAATTCTAGATTTTGCATTTTTTTTTTTTTACTTCCTTAAGAGCCACTTCAATCCTAACATACCTAGACACACATGACCTGATCCATATCCCATCTTGCATGGTGACTTTAGTGTTACTTGAAGGAAAAAAGCAAGACACCGTGTCAATTGCCATCTCAGGGATATGTTCACTACAAGCCCCATTTTCATGAGTCCCCCATCTGCCTGCTAGAGCCACTTGTTCTCTGCAGGGCTGGTGACTTATTCCCAGAAGGTCACTGGGTCCATACCCTTCATCAAGTAAGCAGCACTGTTAAGGCTAAGAACTGCTGACAACTCTACCCTCCCATCTTTCACTTCTACTTGAACTTGTCACAACCCAATTTCCCCTTTATTTTTGAGTGATCAACCAGAATGACATCAACATCCTTCATCATATTCTTCTTAGTATGATTCGTCACCATATTATTACAAAGTCACTGAAATCATGCAGGAAGAGAGACAGGCAGGTACACACATAAATTACAATGCAATGTGATAGGTGCTTTCTGAAACACTAGGGAAATTCAGAGAAGGAAGCTGAATCTTGAAAGAAGAGTAAGATTTCAAGCGGAGATGAGAAAAAGATTGAGAGTAGGGTGAGTAGGCTGTGGAAACAAACACATGGAGACTTGAGCGATCCTAGTCTGTTTGCAGAGCTGCAAATAATTGAGAGGGGTTGGAGAATTGTGTGTGTTTCTGTGTGGGGAGGTGAATTTTAGGGACAAGATGACAGGAGATGAACATGGAGAAGTAAAAGGGGGTCAGAACCTGAAAGTCTTGTTAAGAAGTCCTTCAACCTGTTGGGTATTTGGGATGGGTATTTGGAAGCATTCTTTACTGAAGGCATCAATAAGCCTTATTGGAGGAGATGTCAATTTAAAATCAGAAAAGAAGAATCAATTAAACTGATCTCAGTGGACGCTTGCTTATTCCTGAGAAGGCATGTCCAGGCCCCTATAATCCAGTACTGGGTTCTGGTTTACAAGAATCCCTGTGGTTCTGATTTCTGGCTTTCTAATGCAAACTCATCTCTCTTCTCAGAACTCTCCTAGAAGATGACTTCCCTGGCTAACCCCACACTACTCCGGGGGCGAGAGTCCTTCCTCCTTCTGATTTTGTTCACCTGAAGTTTCTGCCATCTCTGAATTAGATAAGAAGTGACCAGTTTTAGTGCCAAGAAGCTTAGTGATCAAAGGATCTCAAGTCAAAAACCCCAAAAGCCAAAGAAACCAGTTGATCATTTTTCAAGAGAGAAAAAAAAAGTGACATAGCCACTCACAAGAGAGCTGGTATGACAGTATCTCCTTCACTAACATCCTGTTAGCAGCCGCAATACCCTTCTTCCTGTCCTGCCACCGACCTCCCTTTTGCACTAGAGATGTGGGAGATGGGGAAGAACAAGACTTAAGCATGAGAATGGAAATCATTCATGATGCAGCTTTTCTCTCTCTCTCTCTCTCTGTGTCTCGCCAGGGGTGGGAGGGATTGACTCATATGTCCTCTAGAACACTGTTTTAAACCCCCAGCTCTCATAGATCATCCCCTATAACACCTGTTAATGATCTCCAGGAAGGCCTACACTACGAAAATAGCAGGAAACATCAGACAGGCAACTTACTGGCCATGCCCCTCTGGGGGAAAAAATGACCTCATCCAGCTTCCGGCTGAGGTTCCAATATGCATTTGGGAGAGCTTAGAGCTCATTCCAAAGCAAAAAACGACAGCAAAACATGCTGGAGAAGCCTGGGGAGGAAGTTGCTTCTCTCTGGTTCCCGGATCAGTTCAGTGCCTCAGACTCAGGTCTCAGACCTTAACCCAGATTCCAGACAAGGAAACCAAATGTCTGCTATCAGAGAGCAGAGATGATCCTGGCAAGTTGTTCCAGTTGGATCTCAGCCTCCCCGAGTCTCAGTTTCTTATCTCGTCTTAACTCTATGGAAAAGGGGAACTCTTTGGGTTCTACACTGATGACCTTTTCCCTAAGAGATTGGATCAAATCCTCTGGTTAAAGTCCAAACTCCCTATCGTGGCCTATGGAGCCCATTCACCCTGTACTGCAGTCACACTGACCACTTGCTCTCTCCCCAACACCCCAGCCCCTTGCCCACCACTGTACCTTGGCATATACTCTTGCCTCAACCCCGATGGGGGGCTGCTCAAGCCTTCTGAGCCCAAGTGTCCTCATCAGAAAAATGAGGGAAATAAGAGAAACCTTACAGGGAGACACAGACAAGTAAATGGATTCTTTCATTACTAGAAGTTTTAAGACAGAGGATGCTAAGATGCTTAGAAGCACAGAGGAGGGACACTAAGACCAAAGTGGGGGTTCACAAATCATTCCTGGAGAGATGACATCTGCCAGTCCCTATCGACAGAGTATTAGATGATTCTAAACATTTGCTGTTTTACTTTATGCTGCAGTGAATATCCTTACCCCTATGTCTTTCTTTTTTTTTAAAGATTTATTTATTTTTTTATTTATTTGAGAGAGAGAGAGAGAGAGAACACGCTCTGGGGGAGAAACAGAGAGAGAGTGAGAGAGAATCCTCAAGCAGACTCCCCAGTGAGCACAGAGCCCTACACGGCTTGATCCAATGACCCTGAGATCATCACCTGAGCCGAAATCAAGAGTCGGACGCTTAACTGACTGAGCCACCCAGGTGCCCCACCCCTACATCTTTACACATGTCTTTGAATATATCTGTGGGATAAACTCTTGGAAGTAGAATTGCTGGATTTTATATTGTATTTTAATAGATGTTGTCAAATTATCCTTTAAAGAGATTGTAGCAATTCGAACTTCCACTAGATATATACGAGAGGGCTTGTCTCTCCTACCCTAGTCAAGAGAGCACACCATCATGCTTCTATTTCTTAATTAGACCCAGAGAACCTCTTAACTCTTTATCCACTGTTTAATATTCCCATTGGATCCTGAACCATTACTAACCTAGTGTTATGTAGTGCTGAGCAGTTCGGTCCCTCTGGAGTCAATGCCCCTATTTGTAACGCTGCCCCACCCATCTTCTGAATTACATGATGGCTGGTCCGTAGTTAACTAAGGGAAATGCACTCCTGACCATACTTACTTATTAAATGCAGACTTTCTGCCAAGTAGAGCTCTTATTTCCAACATATGCTACAGTTAGCCCATATTAGCTTAGCTCATTCCCCAGTCACCACACCTGCAAAGATAATTGGTTTCAATGCTTGATATTCTCCTCATAATAAGAGACCTCATATAATTGTATATCCCTGATCCAGCTATATCTAAGGCAAAAGAATAGGTGTAATACACTTTTGTCTTTTTCAGTTCAAGGGAGCCTATCTTATTGCAGTGATGTGGGAGATTACCATTCTCCTCCTCTCTTAAAGTAAATATGCCCCCAATGTACCATGTTAAATTGTAATAGCCAAGCTAATTAGCTTTGGGCCTAGAGGTAGCAGAGTATAGAGGTTTAGAACCCTGGCTCAGGAGTTCAGACTTGGGTTCAAATGTAATTTGAAACAGTTTTGTTATAACTTTTATTCACTGCACCTCTTAGGGGTACACAGGACAAATCTAATTCCTGATCCTCTTGTTAGCCCTTCACAGATTTTAAAGACTCTGATTAGGTCATATTTAGGCTTTATTAAAGATAGACTCTTTTTCTTGTTTGTTTTTTTTTTTTCAGTGTTTTCAACTGTCCCTAATTTGGAGTTCCTTCTCCATCCCGGCTTTTCTGAGCACATCTCCAGCTGCTTTCTATCTGGTTTAAAATGTGGGACCCACAACTGATTACAGTTCCTTGGGGGGGGGGGTGTCTGGGAGAATAAGGCAGGAAGGCAGGATTTTATTTTTATTTTTTATAGTCAAGCAATTGCACTCGTGACGGGATGTCTAAAGTGATATTTCATGATACAATAGATGTGAAATTCTGAAACCAGATTATCACATGCACAATTTACAGAGGAAATGGTGGAGGATCTATTCCCTGACTTCTGGACTCTGTAGTCACATCGAGGAGATTAAAAGGGGAAGAGAGAGGATTTTTTTTTTTTTTAAAGATTTTATTTATTTGACAGAGAGAGACACAGCGAGAGAGAGAACACAAGCAGGGGCAGTGGGAGAGGGAGAAGCAGGCTTCCTGCTGAGCAGGGAGCCCGATGCGGGGCTCGATCCCAGGACCCCGGGATCATGACCTGAGCCGAAGGCAGACGCTTAACGACTGAGCCACCTAGGTGCCCCAAGAGAGAGGATTTGTAAAGAGATTCCTTTGCCATGATGTGAGTTCCCATGATAATTCTTCCTCATAGTGCGAAGGTGTGGGAAGCTCCCCAGGTCTCCCTCAAGCCTAATGAGGAAGATACCCATGGAGTCACGCAGAGAGGTCTGAAATGTGTTCAGTTGGGAGACTGACAGGGAGCCGGGCCTGACTCCACCTGAGAAGGTTAAGGTGAGCGGTGGCTGTAGCATAGAAGAGCTTGTTTTGGGATCAGCCTGGGCTACAGAATATCCTGGAGCAAAGCCCTCTGTGTATTTCCATGGTTCCTAAAAGACAGAGCCTGAAACCGGCACTCATAGGGTTAATGGGACTAATCCCAGCTACAGACTAATAAACTCAGCTGCAGCTGCGCTTGTCATTTGCCTTTAAAGATCCCTGACTCTCCTCCTTGGGGAGGCTGATTTGAGGCTTGCCCTCCAGTCTCCTCATTTCGTGGCCTCTGGAATAAACCCTTTCCTTGCTGTATACCTGATGTCTCAGTAATGGTCTTTGTTGTGCATTGGGCCTATGAACTTGAATTTGGTTACAAGCTGGCATGGGGTTGTCTTGGTTCCTGTACCTAAGGCCACCAGGAGGGGTTGACGAAGTCACCAAAAAGCTGAAGGTGAACCTGAATTCCAGGAGCTGAGGGGAGAGGTGCAAGTGAACACCTAGAGGCAAGATGCATGAGGCCTCTGCCTTGAACACAGGGCCAGAGAGAGCAGTCCTCTGATATAAACATCTCCAAAAAAGTCCACAAAAGTACCCATGGGAAAAAGCATTGGCTTATGTGACCTGCCAAGTTCAGAGAGCAGAAAACTGCCCAGGTACATGAGAACTTTCTGTTTCCTTACCCATCCTCCCTTCTCTCTTCTCTCCAACTTTGGCTTAGGTGAGACCCAAGGGAAACATCTTAATGAGAGAGGTAGGGAGAGGGGATGGGGGGGAGGAAAGGGGGAGGAAGACCCATCAAGCTCCTTCCCCACATCAGGACCTCAGCTCGGTAAGCAGGACAAAGACTTATCTTTGAATTAATATTGGGGTCTGACGAACATGGAGGACTGGGCATTCTAATTTATAAATTGAAACTATGCTTGTGACCTAAAGTCATTATAGGATTATCGATTATCAAGAGAAGCAGAAAAATCATGAATTGTCTCAAACCTTAATGTACATGCGAGTCACCCAGTGCTCTTCTGATGCAGGTTCTAATTCAGTGGGTCCAAGGTGGGGCCCGAGATCCAGCATTTCTAACAAGCTCCCAATGGATGCCAATACCGCTAGGAAAGTGCTGGGAGCAGGGAAAGATTGACCCATCGAATACATTTTTTTTTTAAGAGATTTTATTTATTTGACAGAGAGAGACACAGCGAGAGAGGGAACACAAACAGGGGGAGTGGGAGAGGGAGAAGCAGGCTTCCTGCCGAGCAGGGAGCCCCATGCGGGGCTCAATCCCAGGACGTCGATCCCAGGACCCTGGGATCATGACCCAAGCCGAAGACAGACGCTTAACGACTGAGCCACCCAGGCGCCCCTGACCCGTTGAATACATTTTAAATGGATTATGAAAAGATTAAAAAGCTGCTTTTGATTATGCCACAAATTGTGCTTTCAACATACAAGTCATCCACCTTATTTAATTTTTTTTAAATTTTTTTTATTGTTATGTTAATCCCCATACATTACATCATTAGTTTTAGATATAGTGTTCCATGATTCATTGTTTGTGCATAACACCCAGTGCTCCATGCAGAACGTGCCCTCCTCAATACCCATCACCAGGCTAACCCATCCTCCCACCCCCCTCCCCTCTAGAACCCTCAGTTTGTTTTTCAGAGTCCATCGTCTCTCATGGTTCTTCTCCCCCTCCGATTTCCCCCCCCCACCTTATTTAATTTTTTAAGCATAGCCTCACGAGGGACTATGTTGTCTCTATTTTTAAAAAGTCACAGTATATAGAAAAATGTTCAAGTCTGCGTTCGGATGCCACCTTCCCACCCCCTGGTGCTTACAGAGGCCATCACCATCTAACAATTTGGTGTGTGCTCTTCCAGGACTTAAAAAAAAAACAAAGTATACTGTCATATTGATCAGCATTCAATTTTGGAGAACAGAATCCACTCTAGCTGGATGAAGTAGGAAGGAATTTATTACATAGTATTTAACAGCCTACAGAATAGTTGGGATAGATGAAGAACCAGATTCTAGTTTGAGTTTTCAGCGAAGCCTCCCGGTATCAAGCCACTGTGGGAGATGTTGCTCCTTCCATGATCAGAAAATCGCCAGTCAAGGACCACTCGGACACAGCTGTGATCAGAGAAACAGCCACGATAAGATAAGAAAGAAGCAATGATTTCGGGGGCACCAGGAGGGAACCTGGTCTGCTCTAGTCCAAGAAATGGATGCTCAGGGCCCTGCCTCTGAGCACCGCTGAGTTAGATCCTGGACGCTGGAATCTCTGCCGCGGCTGCTATGGAAAACCCCAAACCCTCTGCACCCTGTTTCCAGAAGGAACAGAAGCAACAGAAGTACAGCCTCTTCTTCACTTTCACCTTCTGTATGTTGTCCAAAGGCTTCCGAGTGGCCAGACCTCAGCTGGGCCCCACACCGCGTGGCAAGGGAGTCTTCGTCCCTTCCAACTTTCCAGGTTCTGCAGCTCAGAAAGGCACTCGAGAAGGTAGTGGAGTGAACGCTGACCCCACTTCCAGAGAAGGTAAAGGGCTGAGTCTTCAAATTTACTGCTGTCAGGGACCTGGAGATTTAGTCCAACTTGTTGATTCTAGAAACCCGGATGGAGACCCAGAGACTAAAGGACTTGTTAGTGGAGGGGTAGAAACAGACACGGGGGTGGAGAAGGACAACAGCTTTTCCAGGGCTCCAGTGATTTCATCCAGCCTCATTAAGCTTACTGTCTGCAAACTCACCTGTGGGATTCTTTCCATCTAAGGTGTACTTCTTTGACCCCCAATTTATATTTCTGTGATTCATTTGGGGGACCGAAGTGCAGAACCTTATCTCTTTTGAACTTTGTCTTTGTTAGCTTCCTAAGATCATTTTGGATCCCACTGTAGTTCCTCTCGGCTGTAACACATGCAGATTAGGTAAGCTGGTCTTCAGTACCCTAACCCAAATCAATCCACAACAACAAAAAGTTGTATAAAACAGATGAAAGAAATTTAGGTGAGGGCTCTCTCTCCCTAGAAATCTCTCTCCTTGATCCATTTCTGTCCCTTCTGGTACAATCGTTTAACCAACTACCAACCTCAACTCATGACTCAATTGTTCTGACATCCAGCCTATATTTCTGCCCTTGTCCACAGGAGATGTATCCAACAGCCCAGAGAAGTACAGATCTGGTGTGTGAGCAGTCTCCTTCATCTGCCTACGTAGTCATTCTGTCAGGAAAAGAACAGGCTATCCGGGCAAGACTGATCTTGGTAAGCTCATGCTGGCCCCTGGTGGACGCTGCTGCTGGTTTTAAATTGAGGTGTAATTGACATCCAACGTACAGCTTCAGGAATACAATGGAATGACTCAGTATTTATATGTATCGTGACATGATCACCTCAGTAAGTCTGCTTAACACCCATCACCACACATAGTCACAGAATTTTTTTCTTGTGATGAGAACTTTTAAGATCTACTCTCTTAGCAACTTCTAAGTATGCAGTACAGTGTTATTAACTACAGTCACCATGCCCACCATATGACTAGCTGTAGTTAATAGCCATGCTGTCTATGGCTGATAACACTGTCCTGAACATAGCTGCTTATTTCTGTACGCGCTTATCAGTCATTCCTGCAGGAACCCGCTCTAGAACATTGTTTTGGATCGGAGGCAACCTTACTGGTTTGATGGCCTAAAGGTATAGGCAGAGATGGAGGCCTATCCACTCAGTACCTGGCAGGCTGCTATGGGATTCTGAGACCCTCTGTGACAGGGGGCTGTGGGACCATGAGGCCTCCACAGGGGCTGCAACTCGATGTGGCCGCCATTAGGGCTGGATGTGGCCAATGTGACCGAACACATGTCCCAGGACGCCTTGTGAAGTCTGACAAAAAATAATCTCTTTAGTTAGCCACATTGGGCATGCAGAATGAGACCGTCTCGGGTGTCAGTCCTCAGATCTGGGTGCACCCTCCTCCTGGCTCTCCCCCACCTCTTTCCCCTCATCTCCTTCACCTGTGGGAAAGACCCAACTCAAATGCCACCTTCTCAGAGAGTTTCTCCCAGTTTCGTCCAGCCAAAATGAATTCCTTTTTTTGTCTGAGCCCCAAGTATTTTGTTTGTATGGCCAGCTTAGCACATGGTTTGGGTATCTGTACCTATATCTACACAGAGCAAGCTTGACCCTAATGTCTTCATCTGATTCCGTGCAGTATTCTCATTGCTAAGCAAGAACGAATCAATGGAGATAAAATCAAGGAGGGTTTCATTATGTAATTTAAAAAAATATTTCAACTTTGGGACCAAATGAAAGTGCTTCTATGAACATCCAAATCTAGTTTTTGTTTTTGGTTTTTCTCCTTGGGCAGTTTCCTCCTGCTGATTTGAATGTTTGTAAATGGCCTGTCACTACTTTCAGTTCTCCTGGCTGGGGATGAGTAGATTACTGGTAGGAGTGGGCAAAGAAATATTTCCTGGAACGGGTGAGATTGTAAATATGAAACACTGACAAGTGGAGTATATTTGGTGGTGAGGAGGGGCAAGGAACAGCATTTTAAAGGATTTCGAAATCTTTTGTGGACTGACCAAAAGTTTATAGGATTTCAGATTTGATAATTTAAGCCCTCCGGGGAATGTTAGAAGCAGCATCATTGGCCTTGTCTTTTGTGGTTGGAGACACTGCGGTTCAGAGGGTTTAACTGGCTTGGCCAAGTCCTACAACCACCACAGGACAGAACAACACTTCTGTCTGGGACTTGGGTGCACCTGTCCAGAGCTCTCTCCACTGTAACTCACTGGATGAAGTTTGGGCAGCAAAAGAGCTCCAAAGTTGTTAACATTGGGAAGGTTGTAACATAGGCCATTCCCTGCATTTTGTTTGCGGATGGGGAAGCAGGTTCTGCTAAATATAACCCAGCAAACCCCCAATGTGCAACGGGGAACATCTGTGGTCCCCTTTGCTCTGCTCATCTGACTCTCTGTTTACCAGTTTCTCTTTGAGTCAAAAAGAAACTGAGATCAGTTCCTGGCACAGCATTTCTCAGGATAGCTGCAGGACATGGTAAGTTTGCAAATGTTGGGGGGTGGGGAGGGGTTGGGAGTGAGGCAGGGAGAGTTGTTGGGTCAGTTGACCAAGTTGTCCCTCCACACCGAGGGTGCTCCAACTCCATTCAGTTATCTCTGGTCCCAGGGTGCCTAGAGCTGAAGTTTCTTCCTCAATCTTTACAGTAGGTACGCCTCTAGGGAAGGAGAACACATCTTTACAAAGACACAGACTCCAAGTGAATAAGTGAGCTTGCGCAGGGGAGTTGGTTAGAATCCACTTTCCCCTAATCTTCATGACCACTGAATTCCTGGACAGATCACAGTCCATGGTTCATCTCTGCTCAACAGCTTCAGCAGAACGAGCCATCTGCAGGCATCTCCCTCACCCCAACTCAGCTCCCCTCTCCCAAGCCCCTGGAGGCTGTTCTTGGTGCAGGGGTTCAGCGCAGGATATCTCTCTGTCACTAGTAAGTCATGTAATATGGCTATAATCACTCCAATTTTGCAGAGGAAGAAACAGAGACTTAGGGAAATCAGAGAACTTTCTAGAAAGGCACATCACCACATGTCGCTGGGAAGCAGGGGCCAGTGCAGCTCAGGATCACACTTAGGTTTTCTCTGGCTTCAGACTGTGCCCCTCCAGAGCAATGCCTGGTCCCAGCTCATCACTTTCTAGATAGCCACTTCCCCTCACAACCACAAGCCAAATAATGGAATTATGTCATTATCACCCGTTTGTATTTTTGGTTCATTTTTACTTGGCCTCAAAGTACATTTCAGGTGGATCTTCATCCCTGTCTTTGATTTTAAGTCCCATGAAGAACACCATTGACAAACATTTACTGATAACTCATTGGGTATAGGAGGGTCCGGTAAACATGTTGAGGATAGAAGGAGGAAGTTCATTTTTGGACTTTGATGGGGAGGTGATGGGGCAAAAGAGGGGAAATTTCCTTGCTCATGGCTCAGCATAGATATGCGTTTACAGAAAATACTTTTAAAGACAAAAATGATAAATTATCATACTGTAGCCAAACATTTCTGAGAAACAACTAAAGAAGGGGAAGTCTGGGTGATGTGTATTCTCATGTGATCAGGTCTTGTTACACAAAATGGGTGTCTTCTTAACATGCAAGCCACCACATACTTGACAATCTTTTAGCAATTGTAAGAATTTTTGTTTAATCCGTATTTATCAAGGTTGCAGGGTTTCTGATGATAAAATGAACAGATAAATTACCTTTGGGTCTGTGTGGTGGCGTGGCAGGGTGGGGGTGGGGGCTACTACTCCTAGGACAGAGAGCCTCTTTTCTCCTTGACAGAAAACAATCCAGCTCCCTCTCTAAAGCCTGCATTTCCTCTCCTAACATCCTGTTTTTCTTACAGGTTGTCATACTGGTTTTTCCCTATTGTAAGGGAGGGACAGAAAAATCTATCTGGCCAAAGCGTCAAGGGTGTCATCTAGTGGTGAAGAGTACAAATGCAGAACCTGGAAATAGCTTCAGCTTCAGTTATCCAGTTACAGATATTTACTGGGCCAGGCTCTTTAGTAACAATTCACATGTGTCTCCTACTCCCATCCTTGAAGGAGCTTCTAGCCATTTTAGGGAGTTGAGGATCGAAAGCTCACTTCCAACAGAAAACTAATAAAGCTGAGGGAATGATTGAGATAACTTCATAAAATGTCCAGGAGATGAACCCTTAATAGTTTTTTACCACTTTTTCCAGAATATAAATATCTATAATTGTTAACAATGAATGATTTAATTTTTTGAAGTTTTTATTTAAATAATTGTATATTCCACATGGGACTCAAACTCATGACCCCAAGATCAAGAGTCACATGCTCTTCTGACAGAGTCAGCAAGGCACCCCTACAATGAATACTTTTAATGATAGTAGTTGAAAAAAAAAACAAAACAGCTACATAGAATGAAGTGTGTGAAGACTATCATGTAAGTCTCTTAAGCCAGCTCGCAGAAATAAGCACTGTTAACGGTTTGATATATATCTTTCAATGTTTTTCATATACATATAAGTGGGCTGAGACATGTTTTCTATTTGTAAACCAGCTTTAAAAAACCAACTTGTCCCTCCACACCGAGGAGCTATAGCTATAAAATAGCTATATATATATATATAGCTATAACATAGTTAGCATTGACCATTTCCTTTGTTATCTTTAAAATAGTTGCCTAGTATCTCATTAACTGGATACAACCTATTGCCTGCAGTCATTTAGATAGTTCCAGTTTTTCCTTATTCCAGACAATAGGTTCTCTATCAGAGACTACCCTCAGGCTTGAGCTTGAGCAACCAAGGCCTACTGAGTTAACCCTTTACCACACGGAAGACTTTTATTTTTATGATGCGAACACTGACCAGGCACTGGGCTGCCTGACCCCACAGGTCAGCTTCCGCGGACATTCTCCACTCTCTACAGGCAAAATTTCCTCAAACTGCTTCTTCTCAAACTTCCATCCTCATTCTCAGCATATAAGCCGGATTCTTTACCCAGAAAATAGAAAACATTGGAGGAGAATGCCTATAGCTTCTTGCCACCAAACCACTGAGCTTCCTTGCATCCCCACCCACTCTTTCCCCCTTTCCTCTGGTTACCATGGAAAAGGCTAATCCTTCATATTTCAGCATATGGACCTTTTACCTCCTTGGTCACATTGATTCCTGAGTTGTTGTTTCTGATGCTGTTGTGAATGAGATGGCTTTCTTTCTTTTTCAGATAGTTTGTTTTTAGTGTATAGAAATGCAACTGATTTCCGTATGTTGACTTTGTATCCTGTAATTTTACTGAACTTGTGGATTAGTTCTAACAGTTTTTGGGGAGAGTCTTTAGGATTTCCTATATATAGGAGCACATATCTGCAGGCAAAAGCAAGTTTATTTTTTCCTTTCCGATTTGGATGTGTCCTATTTCTTTTCTTGCCTGATTGCTTTGGCTGGGACTCCAATACAATGTAGAATAGGAGCGGTGAGAGTGGGCAGTTACGTCCTGACCCTGATCTTAGAGGAAAACATTCAATCTTTCATTGTTGAGTATGATATTAGCTATGGGCTTGCTATGTAAGGCCTGTTAAATTATGTTGGGACATGTTCCTTCATGCCCAATTGTTGAAAGTTTGTGTGTGTGGTTTTTTTTTTTTTTTTTTTACCATGAAAGGATGTTATATATTGTCAAATGCTTTTTATGCATCTATTGAGATGATCGTGTGATTTTTATCCTTCATTCTGCTAATTTGGTGTATCACATTTATTAATTTGTGAATGTTGAGCCATCCTTACCTCCCAAGGATAAATCCCACTTGATCATGGTGTATGATCCTTTAATTTGCAGTTAAATTCTACTTGCTAATATTTTGTTGAGAATTTTTGCATCTATATTCATCAGGGATATTGGCCTGAGGTTCTCTTTCCTTGTAGTGTCCTTATTTGGCTTTGTAATCACGGTAATGCCTTTGTAAAATGGATTTGGGAGTGTTCCCTCCTCTTTAATTTTTTGGAAGACCTTGAGAAGGATTGGCATTAATTTTTCCTTAAATGTTTGGTAGAATTCACCAGTGATACCATCTGGCCTTGGGGATTTTTTTTTTTTTTGGAAGATTTTTGATTACTGATTTAATCTACTTACTCATTATTGGTCTGCTCAGATTTTCTATTTATTCATGACTCAGTCTTTGTAGGCTACATGTTTCCTAGAATGCATCTATTTCTTCTAGGTTATCCGATTTGTTAGCAGATAATTGTTTATACTAGTCTCTCATGATCCCTTATATTTCTGTGGTGTCAGTTGTAATGTTTCCTCTCTCTGATTTTGATTTCTCTCCTTTTGGCTTAGTGAGTCTGGCTAAAGTTTTGTCAGTTTTGTTTACCTTAAAAAAAACCAAACCAGATCTTTGTTTCATTGATCTCTTCTATTGATTTTCTGGTCTCTATTTCATTTATTTCTGCTCTGATCTTTGTTATTTCCTTCCTTCTGCTAACTTTGGGCTTAGCTCGCTTTTTTTCTAGTTCCTTGAGGCATAAAGCTAGGTTACTTACTTCAGATCTTTTTTGTTTCTTAATGTAGGCGTTTATCCAATAAACGTCCCTCTTCAAACTGCTTTTGCAGCATCCCATAGGTTTTGATAGGTTGTCCTTCCATTTTCACTTGTTTCAAGATACTTCTTTTTTTTTTTTAAAGATTTTATTTATTTATTTATTTATTTATTTATTTATTTGAGAGAAAGAACACAAGTAAGGAGGAAGGGCAGAGAGAGAGGGAGAAGCAGACCCAGACCCCCTGCTGAGCAGGGAGCCTGATTCGGGGGTGGGGGCTCCATCCCAGGACCCTGCAGTCATGACCTGAGGCCTAACCAACTGAGCCACCCAGGTGCCCCACCAAGATATTTCTTGATTTCACTTTTCATTTCTTCTTTGACAGATTGGTTGTTAGCAGTGTGTTGTTTAATTTCTACCTATTTGTGAGTTTTCCGTTTTTCCTACTGTTATTGGTTTTTAATTTCACACTATTATGGTCAGAAAAGATACTTGGTATGATTTCAATCTTTTTAAATTTGCTAAAACTTGATTTGAGACCTGTAATGTGATCCATGCTGGAGAATGTTCCGTGCGTTCTTGAGAAGAATATGCATTCTGTTGCCATTGGGTGGGATGGTCTGTGTATGTCTGTTAGGTTATCCATTATTTATAAAAATTAAAGAGGAGGGAACACTCCCAAATCCATTTTACAAAGGCATTACCGTGATTACAAAGCCAAATAAGGACACTACAAGGAAAGAGAACCTCAGGCCAATATCCCTGATGAATATAGATGCAAAAATTCTCAACAATACTCTCTACTGATACTCTCTACTGCAGCCATTTGTTCGAAAATATGGTTCAATTCCAACATTTCCTTGTTGGTCTTCTGTCTGGATGATCTATCTGTTGTTGAAAGTGGAGGATTGAAGTCCCCTACTATTATTCTATTGCTATTTATTTCTCCCTTTAGATCTGTTAGTATTTAATATACCAAGAGCTCTGGTTTTGTGCATGTAAATTTAATATTGTTATATCTTCTTGATAAATTGGCCCCCTTATTATATAATGACCATCTTTGTCCCTTGTTACTTGGCTTGAAGTCAATTTTATCTGATATAACTATCCCTGTGCTCTTTTGGTTTCCACTTGAATGGAATATCATTTTCCATCTGGTCACGTAGAGCCTATGTGTGTCTTTAAAGCAGAAGTGATTCTCTTGCAGGCAGCATATACTTGGGTCTTGCCTTTTTATCCATCCAACCCCTCTATGCCTTTTAATTGAAGACTTCAATCCATTAACAATTGGAATGATTATTGGAAGGTAAGGACTGACTACTGCAGTCTGATTAATTATTTTCTGGCTGTTTTGTAGTTCCCTTGTTCCTTTCTTCCTTTTTTGCTTCCTTCATTAATGAAGTGATGATTTTCCCAGTGGTATGCTTTGATTCCCTGCTTTTTATCTCATTTTTATTGTATCTACTGTAGGTTTTTGTTTTGTGGTTACCATGAGGCTGATATAAAACATAACTACGACAGTCTATTTGACACCGATAACTAATCCATACAAAAGCTCCACCCTTTTAGTATACTCCCCCTTTTGATTTTTTGATGTCACGATTAACCTCTTTTTAATTAATTTATTTATTTTTAAAAGATTTTACTTATTTATTTGACAGAGAGAGAGAGAGAGATCACAAGTAGGCAGACAGGCAGGCAGAGGGAGAAGCAGGCTCCCTGCTGAGCAGGGAGCCCAACACGGGGCTCCATCCCAGGATACTGGGATCATAATCTGAGCCGAAGGCAGACACTCAATGGACTGAGCCACCCAGGCGCCCCTAATGTCTTAAAAAAAAAAAAAAAGATTTATTTATTTATTTGAGAGAGAGAGAGAGCAGGGGGAGGGACAGAGAGAGAGGGAGAGAAAGAATCTCAAGCAGACTCCCCACTGAGCACAGAGCCCAATGTGGGGCTTGATCTCAGGACCTGAGTTGAAACCAAGAGTTGGACGCTCAACCGACTGAGCCAGCCAGGTGCCCCAACCTCTTTTTATATTGTGTATTCATTAACAAAATATTATAGCTCTAGTTACTTATAATACTCTCATCCTTTAACCTTTATACTAGAGTTGAGTGGCTTCTGCCACACCATATTACTGTATTATTCTGAACCTGACTATATAGGTAACTTTAACAATGTGTTGCATATTTTCATGTTACTAAATAGCATCTTTTGGTTTCAGCTTGAAGAGTTTCTTTCAACAAAGGCAGGTCTAGTGGATTCTCTCAGCTTTTGTTTTTCCAAGAAAGTCTTTACCTGTGCTTCATTTGTGAGGGACAACTTTGCCACATAGAATATTCTTCATTGGCAGTTTTTTTTTCTTTCTTTCAACACTTTGCATATATCATCCCTTTGTCTCCTGGCTTGTAAGGTTCCTGCTGAGAAATCTGCTAATAGAATATGGGGAATCCCTTATAAGTTACAAGCTTCTTTTCTCTTGCTGCTTTTAAGATTTTCTCTTTGTCTTTGATTTTCCACAATGTTATTATAATGTGTCTTGGACAGGATGTCTTTAAGTTAAGTTTGTTTGGTAACCTATGAACTTCAAGAATTTGGATATCCAAATCTTTCCCCAGATTTGGGAAGTTCTTAGCCATTATTTCCTTAAATAAGCTTTGTGCTTCCTTCTTCTTCTCTTCTCTTTCTGAAACTCCAATAACTTGCAAATTATTTCTTTTGCTAGTACCCCATAGATGACAGGCTTTCTTCACTCTTTCTCATTCTTTTTCCTCTGTTCTTCTCTGATTGGATAATTTCAAAATTCCTGTCTTCTCTCTCTCTTTTTAAGATTTTAGTTTTATTTATTTGAGAGAGAGTGTGAAAGAGGGAGAGCACATGAGCAGGGGCAGAGAGAAAGGGAGAAGCAGACTCCCCTACTGAGTAGGGAGCCCAATGCAGGACTCAATTCCAGGACCCTGGGATCATGACCTGAGCCCAAGGCAGATGCTTAACTGACTGAGCCACCCAGGTGCCCCTAAAATTCCTGTCTTCTAACTCATACATTCTGTCTTCTGCTTGATCCATTCTGATACTGATACTCTCTACTGCATTTTTTGTATTTCATTAAATGTGTTCCTCAGTTCCAGAATTTCTGATTGTTTCTTTTTAATGATTTCTATCTCTTTGTTAAACTTCTCATTTTGTATTGTTTTCTTAATTTCGTTGAATTGTCCTTATATCTTTTCTTGTAGCTCCCTGAGTTTCCTTAAACAGCTATTTCAGATTCTTTATCAGATAAATTGCAGATCTCCGTGTCTTTGGGGTTGGTTATTGGAAGATTATTGATCCTTTAGTGGCACCATGTTTCCTTGATTTTTCATGTTCCCTGAAACTTTGCATTGTTGTCTTTGCATTTGAAGTAATAGTCACCCCCAATCTTTACTAACTGCCTTCAGGAGAGAGATACCTTCCATCAGCCCCACTAGAGATTCTGAGGCTTCTTCAAATCTTCTATAGATACACCTACTCCATGCTTCCTTGCTCCCTGCTGTGGCAGATTTCTTAAGCTTGAGTGCCTTCTCAGATGCGGCAACACCCCAGGCCCAAAAGCTGACAGCTTCCCTCCTTTTGTTTTCCCAAGGGTGGCACTAAAGTTCAAGTTTGTGGTCTCTCCCTGTCTTGCAGATTCAGGCTGGCTTTCTGCACGTGCTCTCTAGACACTTGCCAAAGCACTCTTGCTGCTGCCATTGGGAGCACCCACAGGGAACTGGCCACAGGGTGGAGGTGAGTGTGTGGGTGAGGTTCACAGAGCACTAGGGGTGCCCATGGGCAGATAGGGGGATCCAGGGGCGAGGCCTCTCTAGCAGCTCCTGGGCAGGCTTCTTGATGGAGCCTGTTGAATCACTTAGTCGGACCTATGTCCCTTTAGTGCCCTCTGAGAGTCCTCTGTGTGGCTCTCTCCGCCTCTTCCCTCCATCCCCCCCCCCCCCATGATCTTACAGCTCATGATTCAGTACTCTGCATGGGGCCAGAGAGCAGTGAGCCTCTTCCGTAGCTGCTGCACAGCCGAGGAAGCCAGTACTCACCACTGCTCTCACTGCCCCCCCCATCCACCCCCAGGATAAAGCTCAGACCCAGGAGACCTCTCTTGGCCCTGAGCTGTGCTGCCGTGGGGGAGGAGTGATGTGAGGAAAGTCCATCTTACCCTCTCTGATGCATCCAAACATACTTTTTTGTTCCAACTGTCTCCTAGAACTTCTCTGCTGGAAACCTGGGTTTCCGCAAAGGCTCTCCTATCCCTGTTGATTCTCTAAGTCAGTGTTTTCTGCAGGCTCCCTGACCAGAGCCAAGAGGGAAGATGGTTCACAGGCCACTGTAGGGTCTATAGCCAGGACCAAGGTCCATGTGCCTATTACCTCACACACAGGAGGGCAAGACTCCTCCTGGGTCCCTTGGCATATGGTGCAGGATTTCACAGCTCCTACCAAGACCCTTTTGCCTGTGGATGGATGTCAACTTGTTGTTGGGGTGGGAAGACATGGAAGAAGAACATCTTATTCAGCCATGATGCTGGTATCACTCATGTAAAGTTCTTTGTATTTTCTGGATATTAATTTCTTATCAGATATACGATTGGCAATTATTTTCTCCCATTCCATAGGTAGCCCTTTTACTCTTTTGATTATTTCCTTTGATGTGCAGAAATTTTAAATTTTGACATAATCCTGTCATGAAGATTTATGTCTATGTTTCTTCTAGGAGTTTTATAATCTTTTAAGATTTTTTAAAAAGATTTTATGTATTTATTTGACAGAGAGAGAGAGAACACAACTAGGAGGAGCGGGAGAGGGACAAGCAGGCTCCCTGCTGAGCAGGGAGCCCAATTCAGGGTCCAATCCCAGGACCCTGGGACCGTGACCTAAGCTGAAGGCAGATGCTTAACTGACCGAGCCACCCAGGTGCCCCTAAAGATTTTTATTTATTTATTTGAGAGAGAGAACACAAGCAGAGGGAGGAGAAGAGGGAGAGGGACAAGCAGACTTGCTGCTGAGTGTGGAGCCCAATGCCAGGCTCCAACCCATGACCCTGAGATCATGACCTGAGCCGAAATCAAGAGTCGGATGCTCAACTGACTGAGCCATCCAGGAGCCCTGCGTTTTGCAGTCTTATGTTTAGGTCCTTAATCAATTTTGAATTAATTTTGTATATTGTTTAAGGTAGGGATCACACTCCGTTCTTTGACATGTGCATGTACAGTTTTCCCAGCACCATTTGAAGAGGCTATTTTTCTCCATTGTCCCACTGGCACCTGTTGAAGATCATTTGAGCATATATGTGAGGGTCTATTTCTGGACTCTGTATTCTGTTCCATTGGTCCATGTGTCTGTCTACTACCTCTTGACCAATTACGGCTGTAGCATCTACGTAGCCTTCTCTCCCCGTAGGGAAAATGCACTGAGATACCCAATCCTAGAATCACCGCCACTTCCCGACAGCGTCCAATCCAGAGCAAAGCCCTGCTTCCTTGGACTCTGTCCAAAATCACCTAATATAAGCCCAAATCCTATAGAGGCATACCTGTGTTATTATGCTTCACAAGTATTCCATGTTTTACAAATTGAAGGTCTGTGGCAGCCCTGCATTGAGCAAGCGTATTGGCACTATTTTCCCAACAGCATTTAGCATTTGTTCACTTCATGTCTCTGTCACATTTTGGCAATTCTCCCAACATTTCAACAATTTTATTATTATCATATTTGTTATGGTGATCTCTGACCAGTGATCTTTGATGTTACTACTGTAATTGCTTTCGGGTGCCACAAATCACATCTATATAAGACAACAAATTTAACAAATGTTATATATGTTCTCACTGCTCCACAGACCAGTCATTCCCCCAATCTGTCTCCCTCTCCACAGGCCTCCCTAGTCCCTGAGACACAACAATATTGAAAGCAGCCAATTAATCATCCTACAATGGTCTCTAAATGTTCAAGTGAAAGGAAGACTCACACATCTCTCACTTTAAGGCAGAAGCTAGAAATGATTAAGTTTAGTGGGGGAGGCGTGTCAAAAGCCAAGATAGGCTGAAAACTAAGCCTTTTGTGCCAAACAATTAGCTAAAATGTGAATGCAAAGGAAAAGTTCTTGAAGGAAATTAAAAATGCTACTTCAGTGAACATACAAGTGGTAAGAAAGTGATGTAGGTTCCTGGTGGTCTTCTGTTGGAGGGTACGGGGGAGGGTATGGGCATACAAGAACATGGGATTACTATCTTCAAAGTATATAGGACAGTATGCATTAACAAGAAAGAGATTCACAGGCCAATAAAAATACGGGCAAAGAGAGAAAAAAAAATAGCCACAAGAGAAGAAATACAAACGAATGGCTCCATAAATGTTGGGGAAAAAAAACTGTTTTACCCCAAATGCATAAAATGATACTGCTGATTCAGTCGGTGGGACCATCATTTCAAATTTGAGTCCCGCTGCTCTTCTTGTCCCTTTCCGTAAAGTCTCAGCACTCTAAGCCTGGGAAACCCTGTATTTGGGGAAGTTTATCTGCTACCATCAAGTTGCGGGAGCTGCGGCCAGACACGGGTTTAAAGCCCGCTCGGCCTCGGACGCCCAGCGCCTTCCCCAGGTAGTACACATTCCCACGGTGGCCGTGGTCCTCCGAGGGAGCCCCTGCGCGTCTCAGGCCGGCTCGTCCCAGCAGAGGGCGTTCTAGCCGGCCGCGGTCCTCCGAGGGAGCCCCTGCGCGTCTCAGGCCGGCTCGTCCCAGCAGAGGGCATTCTAGCCGGCCGCCTACTCCATGGTAGGGCCCCCCCGCCCGCTTGGCCCCTGGCGGCCGCCATGTTGGAGGCTCAGGCAGGGAGCCATGGCTGCGAGCGGCGGGTGCGCGGTCAGAGCTGCGCCAGCTCCGCCGGGCAGATGCTGGAGGTGCGGCCGGGGCTGTACCTGGGCGGAGCCGCGGCCGTGGCGGAGCCGGACCACCTGAGGCGGGCGGGCATCACGGCCGTGCTGACGGTGGACTCAGAGGAGCCCGACTTCAAGTCGGGGGCGGGGATGGAGGGTCTACGGAGCCTCTTCGTGTCGGCGCTGGACAAGCCCGAGACTGACTTGCTCAGCCATCTGGACCGGTGCGTGGCCTTCATCAGCCAGGCCCGCGCCGACGGCCGCGCCGTGTTGGTGCACTGGTGAGTGGCCCGCACGTGGGGGAGCGGCCCCGCTTCCAGCCTGCCGCCGCCGCCCCTTCCTCCGGGGAGCCTCGGGGAGGACGAAGGGGCTGTCCGGCCACCAGAACGTCGGCTCCGTCCCTTCCGCGACTGGCGTGTGTCCGAGAGAGAGGAGGGCCGGGAGGCGGGCCCCCGATGGCGTGCTTGCTCTCATTCATTCTTGTTTTGTTGATTCATACTTGTTTTCGTTGGTTCGTTCTGCAGCCCCCCGCCCCCATCCCCGAGTTGTTTTTTAGTGGGGACTGATAGATGGCAAAGTCCCTGAACCTAAAAAGAGTTTAAAAGCTCCTCGGGGAGCGCCTGGGTGGCTCAGTGGCTGGGCGTCTGCCTGCGGCTCAGGTCATGATCCCCGAGTCCTGGGATCGAGCCCCGCATCGGGCTCCCTGCTCCACGAGAAGCCTGCTTCTCCCTCTCCCACTCCCCCTGCTTGTGTTCCCTCTTTCGCTCTTTCTCTCTCTGTCAAATAAATAAATAAAATCTTTATTAAAAAAAAAAGAAAGGCTCTTCGGGAGAAGCCAGACACCTCCCCGGATGATTGTAATGCAGATTAGGATTCGAGTGGTATACTAAAAGAGATGAACAAAGGTTCAGGTTATTCAAACTTCAAAGGAAAAGCAGATTATTTTCAGTGTTTTTGTTTGGGGCAGAGGGTGGTTGGTGAAGAGAAATGGGGAGAGGAAAATTGGTTAGGACATAAAGGAGCCCCAAGCCATGCCCAGGGGAAAGATGGGAGTAAGTTGTAGCAATGCCTATAAGAAAATCGTGATAGGTATTTGGGAATTCTTAGTAGTCCTCTTTAGTTGCATTGGAGTGTAATAACTAGTTTAAATTTATTGAGTCAGCACTTCTACTCCTTGCCAGTACTTGCTGTAAATATTTACATGAAGGACATAAGGTAGTGGTAAAATGGAAAGAAGCCTGGACCAGATCTTCAGGGCCTTTAATGCCAAGAGCAAAGGAGCGTTGGATTTTTTCCAAAGCCATTATAAAATTTTTTAAATTAGTGTAATTATTTTTGAAAAGGTAATACATTCCCATGGTTCAGAATTCAAAAAAATCAAGGAAATAAAGGAATAATTCTTTTGTGTGTTGGTAGTATTTTAGAGGCAAAGGGTTTATTTGGGTAGAAGAAGCAGACATGAAGTGGACATGAACTTTACCGCTAATAGGGAGCTGGGCTTTTTTTTTTTTTTTAATTGCTGCTATTTGCTATTTTATTTTAAAGGTCTCTTTTTCAGTCATGCAGGAGTTAGTCGAAGTGTGGCTATAATGATTGCTTTTATGATGAAGACTGACCAGCTTACCTTTGAAAAAGCCTATGAAAATCTCCAGATCATCAAACCAGAGGCTAAGTGAGTTTTTTGTTATAGAAATAATTCTGGTTTTTTTTATGTGATTTTATCCATTTAGAGAAAACTTAACTTTGTATTTGTTTGTCCTTACAGGATGAATGAGGGATTTGAGTGGCAACTGAAATTATACCAGGCAATGGGATATGAAGTAGATACTTCTAGTGCAATTTATAAGCAATATCGTTTACAAAAAGTTACAGAAAAGTATCCAGGTAAGTAATAATTGCTAGTACTTATTGGGCCCTTTTTAGATGCTCTTTACTCTGATGCTAAAGGCTTCAGGTGCGTTATCTCACTTTTCCAGTAATCCCTTGAGACAGGTACAATTTTTATTTATTTATTTTTTTTTTTAATTTTTATTTTTTTTCCTTCTGAACCGGTGGTTTAGCAAGAAATAACTTGTTCAAGGTCACATGGTTTGTAAGTGGTGGGCTGGGATTTGAACTCAGGCAGTCTGTGCTCAGAACCCCAGGGCTTCTTCACTATGCTCTCTGACCTCACCCTGATTTCTCAACACTGGAGATTTTTTTTTTTCCTGAGGTTAGCACTTCTTGCCTCAATTTGACATTCGCTGAATTTTGTCTGAAAATGCAGAGTTGATTTCAACAAATAGATACATTTTAATTATCTCATGTAGAATTACAGAACTTACCTCAAGAACTCTTTGCTGTTGACCCAACCACCATTTCACAAGGACTGAAAGATGGCATTCTCTACAAGTGTAGAAAGTGCAGGTAAAATATTTTCTATCCTCTGGAGATTTTATCTTGTCTCAGTAGCCAAAATGTACTAAAAGTTTCATTTTCTTAAAATCTGTAGGAAGAATTTGTTTAATTGAACAAAATAAAAATTTCAAACTCAAAACTGCTTTTAAGAAGAATATAAGTTCTGGGGCGCCTGGGTGGCTCAGTCGTTAAGCGTCTGCCTTCGGCTCAGGTCATGATCCCAGGGTCCTGGGATCGAGCCCCGCATCGGGCTCCCTGCTCCGCGGGGAGCCTGCTTCTCCCTCTCCCACTCCCCCTGCTTGTGTTCCTGCTCTCGCTGTGTCTCTCTCTGTCAAATAAATAAATAAAATCTTAAAAAAAAAAGAAGAATATAAGTTCTTTTTTTTTTTTTTAAGATTTTATTTATTTTTTGATGAGAGAGAGAGAGCGCGAGAGAGGGAACACAAGCAGGGGGAGTGGGAGAGGGAGAAGCAGGCTTCCCGCTGAGCAGGGAGCCCGATGCGGGGCTCGATCCCAGGACCCTGGGATCATGACCTGAGCCGAAGGCAGACACTTAACGACTGAGCCACCATTTATATAAGAATATAAATTCTTAAGAGTGAAAGTAAATCAGGTTACTTGTAGAGGTTATTGAAAATTAAAGTAGCATAATCCATTTTTATTTTGCTGAGAAATACTGCACATTTCATCTATTTTTTCATCCTTTTGGAAGTCATTAATGTTGTTGTTTGTTTGGGGGTTGCAGGCGATCTTTATTTCGAAGTTCTAGCATTTTGGATCATAATGAAGGAAGTGGTCCCATAGCCTTTGCCCACAAGAGAGTGACACCATCTTTCATGCTCACCACAGGGAGTCCGGCTCAATGTACATCGTATTTCATTGAACCTGTACAGTGGATGGAATCTGCTTTGTTGGGTGTGATGGATGGACAGGTAAGAACACATTTTATTTTCTGCAGTTTCATTATATCATCTATATTTTGTTGTTTCTTGCCCTCTAGACCATATTTTAACTGGTGTTTCACTCCATCATAAGTACTTTCTCTATGAAGATTATATCTTTCTAGTGCAGATAAGAGTCTATCAAATTAATTAATTAAGTAAAAATCCAGCCTATCTAAAGTAGTGAACCCACTTTTGGTTGAGAGCTGTTGGTCTAAGTTAATTCCTTTTAAGGCTATTTGTATTTTTTCAAATAGAAGACTAACATAAGCCGATTAGAATATATTTAACAAATTCAAACTTGGTAACAAGTAGGGCAAATCAAGGATTTTAAAATTATATTTAAAGTTTCTTTATCTTCTTCTCTTTCTTTTTCTCTTTTGGCTCCTCTCTCTCTTTTCCTGATATTTCGGTTCAGCATGTTTGCTAAGAAATTCATTTTCATTTCCTATTAATTCTTAAGAATGCAGCTCATGAGAGCATCCTGGGATGGCCACATTTCTCTTTTAGGTTTACTTAATATTAATTTAAAGATATTCTTAATCTAGGATACAGTTAGTCTTAATGATTGTAAAGGTTTTTATGGTTTGTATAAAAGTTTGTATAATGAAAATTTTATGAAACTCACTATATTTCACTTGAAGAATACAATAATGTACAAAATAGGTAGAACATATATAGTTATATGGTGAGGAAACAGTTTATGTCAGCATCTTGCCTAAAAAGAGGTACCTTATGTTCAAACCCATGTTTTCAGACAATTCTGCTTATTGAGATGTAAGTCACATACTGTATAATTTACCCATTTAAAGTGTACAGTTCAGTGGTTTTTAGAATATTCACAGAATTTTTGCAACATCATTATTTTCATCATTCCCAGAATAAACGCTATACCCGTTAGCAGTCACTTCCCGTTCTTGATGGTATCATTTGCAGCAGTAGGGTTTTTAATTTTGAAATACACTTTATCTGTTTTTTTGTTTCTTGCTTGCTTTCTTTTGTGGCTTGTGCTTTTGGCTTGCTGCTCTTATTTAGCCTGGAAAACATATAAGATGAAGGCATTTTTGTGGAAGATTCTACGTCACATTTGTGCATACTTCTCTGTACACTTATTTGAATTTTCCTATAGACCTAAAAGTGGAATCCCTGTCCTGTGGAGTGTGTATGTCTTAAATATTGCTAATATTCCACCCTGACAATAAAAATGCTTATACAAATTTGCTTTTCGCTAACATTGAATGCATGTATCCATTTCTCCATACCCTTGGCATAATGGGTATTTTAAAATTGGTTTTAAAGTTTTGTCAATCTGGGAGATGAAAAATGTTTTCCTTAAAATGTTTTAATTTGAGGGCGCCTGGGTGGCTCAGTTGGTTAAGCGGCTGCCTTCGGCTCAGGTCATGATCCTGGAGTCCCGGGATCGAGTCCCGCATCGGGTTCCCTGCTCGGCAGGGAGTCTGCTTCTCCCTCTGACCCTCCTCCCTCTCATGCTCTCTGTCTCTCATTCTCTCTCTCGCAAATAAATAAAATCTTAAAAAAAAAAAAAAAAAAAAAAATGTTTTAATTTGAATTTCCATGACTACTGCTGAGGACCAATATTGTTATGTATTTATCAGCTATTTATAGCTTCTTTTTCTATAAATTTCCTTTACAGCCTTGGTCCATTTTTCTATGGATTTTGCCTTTTTCTTATTGAATTATAGGATCTCTTTATATAGTCTAGATGTTAATGATTTTTCTAATATATTGCAAATATCTTCTCCTGTCTGTTGCTTATTTCAGCTTTGTGGTATATTTTGTCATATTAAAATTTAAGATACTTCTGTAATCAAATTTGGTTTCTGAGTTTTATGTCCAGAGCTTATATCATCTAAGATTAAAAATAAGACTCCCTGCCTCATGTCATGCACAGAATAACAAGCTAAACTTAAAAAATAATGCTCTAAATACATCAGAATACAATATAATAGACATGTTCAGGTTTTTTTTTTATCTATTTTACTGGAGTATCAGTTTGTTTTTAAATAGCCATGAATCTGAGGCCTAGCCTACATGCTACCAATATCAATATTGATCTGACATGAGGCTCCTAACATGCTTTCCTAGTCTTCGGCCATGATGATCTTAGTTTGAGATATTAAGCTGCAGACTGATTTAAAAGGCAACACATACCACATCCTGAAATCTTGCATCATATCTCAACCTTTACCTCCCCCCCCCCCCCCATACTGGGATTAATCTGGTCCTTCTCCCAGCATACAACTGCTTCTTACATAATTATCATAGCCCACCATCTGTTATGGTAAATTGCCGTTGTATTTTACCTTGCTGATTTGATCATAAAACTCCTTGAAGGTAGGAGCCATGTCTTACCTGGTTTTTATTTTGTTTTGTTTTGTTTGTGTTTTTAGAGAGGGAGAGAGGGGGAGGGGCAGAGGGAAAGGTAGGAGAGATGCAGACTCCCCGCTGCGTAAGGAGCCCAAGGTGGGGCTCGATCTCATGACCCTGAGATCATGACCTGAGCCTGAATCAAGAGTCCAGTGCTTAACTGAGTCTTACCTGTTTTTATATCCTATATTGCCAGTGATAATTATTTGTCTTGTATAAAAGTGAGTGAATGAAGTAACACAGTTCCTTTATTTCAGCTTCTTTGCCCCAAATGCAATGCCAAGTTGGGTTCTTTCAATTGGTATGGTGAACAGTGCTCATGTGGTCGATGGATAACACCTGCTTTTCAAATACATAAGAACAGAGTGGATGAAATGAAGATGCTGCCGGTTTTGGGATCACAAACAAGAAAAATATGAACTTGACATTTTTGATAGCTTGGAAAGAAACTTGCTGATGTGTGCTTCCCTCGCTGGTTGTCATTCATGGCAGATTGTCTAGTTTATAGACCATCAGCATTTCATTTGATGTGACATGGAAACTGTGCTTTGTTATTTGTTAGTCTCTTACACCATTTAAGTAGAATACATTATATGGAAATCAAAACTTTTAATCATGTAAATTGTACTTTATTTGATACTAAAATTTTCTATAACCCATATTCTTTGTTTCATATATTTTCAAGCGTTCTGATTTTTGGAATGTTTAGTTATGTGATATTAAGGTCTGGATAGACAAAATTATTTATAAAAGTTGGAAATTATGTTTAAGTAGATTTTTTTTAATTTCTAGAAATGTAAAGCAGATTTGTTTGAACATATTTTGAAACTTATTTCTCTTTAAGGTACATTAGTAAATCTGCATATGTCTGGATTTTTCTTGGAAATGTAGAAGGAAAGGCTATTAGTAAAACATTGACTAAGCTTTTCCTGTTACTCTTTAGGAATCCCAATTAAGTAAATTTTTAGAAAAGTATGTTTAAGATACGTTTTGAAGTAATCTGCTTAAAGAAATGTATTAATGTTAGGTGTGTTTCTAATGATGAGGAAAATACATGTGGAATAACTACCTATTAATTACTTTTTTAGCCTGATAGGTTAGAGTACTGGAAAAGGTACTGTGTCCAGATTAGCTTTTTAACATGATCTCTGGAAACTAGAGTTTATTTTACTCATTACTAATAATTAGAATTGGACCTAATTAGATATTTGAACATTTACATGAAATCGGAATTAGCTAATAAAGAGAAATATAGTCCATGTTCTTAAGACACTTTGCATATTTACATGTATGTATATAAACACCAAAATGGGAATAGTTTTAAATGGAAAAAGTGAAAATGAACCTCTTAAAAAGTACCTAGTTTAATTTTATTTATTTATTTATTTATTTTTACAGAGAGAGCGTGTGGGAGCCAGTGGGGAGCTGCAATTTATTGAGGGGGGGGAGAGGGAGAGAGACTCCTAAGCAGGCTCCATGCCCAGCGCAGAGCCCAATGCCCAGATGGATCTCATGACCCTAAGATCATGACCTGAGATTAACCAACTGAGCCACCCAGGCGCCCCTAACCTAGTTTAATTTTTGAAATGTTGGGAGTGTTATAGGTGATTCTTGAGAACATCTTAACATAGGACCTTTGGTAACTTTCATAAAATAATTTTTCTTACGAGAAAAAATTTCTCCCATTTCTATCTAAGCTTTTGTACTATCTGTTCACTTTGCTGCATAATATACTCTAGAAAGCTTTTTGAAAACAATCAGGCTGAACCAAATGAATTGTGTCTTTTGTAGGTAAAAAGTTGAGTAGAGAGAGTTTTGTATGGCTATCACACTAGCATCTAGCGCAGAGAAAATTACATAGATTTTATCTGAATTTGCAATTGTCAATTCAGTAAATATTTACTGAGCACCTATTATGTGCACAATTCTAGGTGACACAGTGAACAAACTAGATAAAACCCCTCTCTTTTTTTCAAGATTTTATTTATTCATGAGAGACAGGCAGATGCAGATGGAGAAGCAGGCTCCCTGAGGAGCAGGAAGCCCAATGCAGGACTTGATCCCAGGACCCTGGGATCACAACCAGAGCCAAAGGCAGACGCTTAGTCGACTAAGCCACCCAGGTGCCCCAAAACCCGTCTTGCAATTTATATTCTAGCTGAGAGAGAGAGACAAGATACTTCTTTTTTTTTTCAAGATTTTATTTATTAGAGAGCACACACGAGCTGGGGGGCTGGGGCAGAGGGAGAGGGAGAAGCAGACTCCACTGAGCAGGGAGCCCCGGGTGGGCTCCATCCTAGGACCCTGGGATCATGACCTGAGCCAAAGGCAGATGCTTAACTGACTAAGCCCCACCCAGGCGCCCTGATAAGATACCTTTTTTGAAAGATAATTGGTATTTGCCAGTGGAAAATGAGTTTGGGGGGATTGACTTTTCTTTATGTAAATTTTGAAATTTTGTGAAACATCCACTAAGCAAAAATTCCCAATTTAAAGTCCATTAATGTTTTTCTTGGTAAATAGTAAATAGAAATGGTAAATAGAAAAACCGTTATGCCTTTATTCTCAAGAAGAAACTAACAAGTGGAACCCTTTTTAATATTTAAGAACATCAACTTACAACATGTAGTTTTACACATTTGTCCAAAATAGCGATATGAACTTTATTTCATAGGTGGTGTTTCACGTGCAGTTAAAATAGTACTGAAGTAGAAGTCAGACTGGAATCTGATCATTCTGGCTCCCCCCGTCTCTAGCTGCCCGGGTCTTTTGAAAGTTGAGGGTCAGGTTTCTCCTTCATGAAGTGGGATTAATATATGTTCTACCGCTCTGCCCTCCTAATAGGGTTGTTTTAAAGGTCATTTGCATAAGCCTTAATTCCTTGTATAAAAGGGAGATAATAATTGTATCCAATCCGGGTGGTTGTGGAGATTTTAGTGATACAATGCAGGTACGGAAACTAATACAGTGCCTAACTAGTAGCATTCAACACTGTTCCTTAAAATAGCTGCAATTTATTGAGAATTTACCATGTGCTAGTCACTATGCTAAGCATTTAATGTGTATTATATAATTTAACACTCCCCAAAATCCTATGAGATAGATTCCCATTTTACAGGTGAAACTGAGGCGTAAAGATTAAGTCACTTCATCAACGTTATATTGCTAGCAAATGGTTGAACCTAGATTAGAATCAAGATTTGGCTTATTCCAAAATCTGAGCTTTTAATTCTGTATTCTAGTGTTTGAGTTCACTGTTTAGGGTGATAGAGAAGATGTCATACTGAAAATGTTAGATTGTAAAATATAATAGCACTGATGAAATGCAATTTTTTTTTTTTTAAAGATTTTATTTATTTGAGAGAGAGCACATGAGAGGGGGGAGGGTCAGAGGGAGAAGCAGACTCCCTGCCGAGCAGGGAGCCCGATGCGGGACTCCATTCAGGGACTCCAGGATCATGACCTGAGCCGAAGGCAGTCGCTTAGCCAACTGAGCCACCCAGGCGCCCCTGAAATGCAATTTTTAACCAAGTTGTAAATTCACTGGTCAGGTACCCCACCAACACTTGCAGAATTCTGTGAGTGCAAATTGAGGCCCAGATACTATTTGTCTTAGTGTTTGAAATTTATAAATCAAGCTACCAAACTATTAAATAAAATGTGTTATTCTCTTTTCTTGATAAAAATACCTTCATAAAGACCTGGGAGACAAGGTTTGAGTTTAAAATTCTCTGACTTTATGGAGTTCCCTGACAAAACATGGCAATGCAGGGAGAGTTGGCCCCCGACCTACAGAGCAACCTACAGAGTTGGCCCCTTTCCTCACCCCTGGGTTTGTTCTTACGCCTGGTGCATATGTATACGTGAACTTCCCACCTCGCATTTCTAAGCTTGGTCTATGCTCCTGGCATACAGCATTGGCACAGTTCACCCTTAGGAAGTCAGAGGCCCGAGCAAGCTTTAGAAGCAGGCGTGGAGCTATTTGGGCATGAGAAGCATGTCTAGAAGAGGCAGGTCTTCTGGTTGGGCATATACCCTGGCACCATGGATTCTCACCCTGTGGGAAGAGACACTGCCAGATGCCAGAGTAGAGTCCTCTGAAGTGTGGATCTAGGCAAGGGCCTCCTTTATGTCTCTAGGCAAAACTCTCTCTCCAATCTCATTTCTCTTCCAAGGGTTTAAGTTGAAAGCAAATGAATAAATTTAAGAAGATTCATTAACGTTTGACATTTATCATTAAAAAAAAAAAGCACAGTAACTAGAATGGAAGGAGTATATGACCAGAGTGTGCACAAAAACTATAATAACCACAGCAAATTTCTTGATGAAAAATGAAATTTTCCTTGCATTAAAAAACTACAGGAAAACCTTATCAATAGTAACTTTTTAAAACTTTCAAAGTTGGGAACAAGTTAAAAGATGTATACTCATGCATCTACCTTCAGTGTGGTACTAGAGGTCCTGGCTATTGCAATAAAATAAGAAGGGGAGAAGAACCATGAGAGACGATGGACTCTGAAAAACAAACTGAGGGTTCTAGAGGGGAGGGGGGTGGGAGGATGGGTTAGCCTGGTGATGGATATTGAGGAGGGCATGTTCTGCATGGAGCACTGGGTGTTATGCACAAACAATGAATCATGGAACACTATATCTTAAACTAATGATGTAATGTATGAGGATTAACATAACAATAAAAAAATTAAAAAAAATAATAAGAAGGGGAAAAGGTTTAAGCCTTAGGAAAAAAACAGAATTCACTGATAAATCTCGACATCTATAAAAGTGGGGTATTTAGAAATTATGTGCCTCCTTGTACGATGCAAAGAAGTTCCTAAGAAGTATTCCTGCAAAAACAAATGAAACAAAAACCATCTAATCAAGTTTACATTTAACTGGCAGTTTACAGGAACAAATCACCATGAAGACACAAACAGCAGAATCACAAAGTGGGAAATTCTACAGGACAAATGACAGATTCTTTAACAAACAGCATGGGGTGACAAGTGGAAGAGGGGACTGTCCCATGAACCAAATGCAACCCGATGATCCTGATTTGAGCAAACCAACTGTAGAAAGGCATTTTGGGGAGAAAATTGAATGTGGAATGGGTATTAGATGATATTAAGGAATTATTGTTGGTGGGTATCATAATAGTATTGTAGTTAAGTTTTTTTTAAAAATTGAAAAAAGCTTTGTCAGGATACATATTGAAGTATTGAAATAACATGATATCTGGGATTTGCTTTAAAACAAGGGATGGGGTGCCTAGGTGGCTCAGTCGGTTAAGTGTCTGACTCTTGATTTCAGCTCAGGTCATGATCTCAGGGTCATGGGATCCAACCCTGCGTCAGGCTCCACCCTCAGTGCAGAGTGTGCTAGAGATTCTCTCTCCCTCTCCCTCTGCCCCTCCCCCTGCTTATGCTCTCTCTCTCTCTCTCTCTCGATAAGTAAATAAATAAAATCTTAAAAAAAAATTTTTTTTTTAAAAACACTCCAGGGGAAAAAAAACAAACCAAAACAAAAAATAAAATTGTTGTGGGAGAGTGGGTAGATAAAACAAGAATGGCAAATTGTTGAAGTCGGGTGCTAAGACAAGAGGATTGATTAGCTTCTCTTTTGTGTTTGTTTGAAATTTTCCACATTAAAGGTTAATTTTAAAAAGGTTACAATGTTAAAATAAATTTTAAAATGTTAGTGTTTGCATGCAAGTTTTTCTACGTAGAAAATACTAGAGAATTCAGACAAAATATTACAGTCACATAATTCAGCAAGGTTTTTGGATACAAGATTGCTGTATAAAAATCAATAGTGTTACTACACCCCAGCAATAACCAGATTGGTGGGGGGAAGAATGTGAAAAGCAACTCTATAAAAATATGGAAGGAAAATAAAAAAGAAAATCTCTATGACCTCAGGAGAGGGAAGGATTTCTTAAGCAAGTTACAAATAGCACAGATCATAAACAGGAGATTGGTAAATTTGACTACATTGAAATTAAAACCTGAAAGACAAAACCCCATAAACAAAAGACAATTGCAATTTGGGAGAAGGTATTTGCAACATATATATCTGTTAAACGAATAGAGTAGGCTAGCTAAAGATGTAGGTATCATTGAGAGAAAGAAAATGCAATGGCAAATTTTGTAAGAATAGGCAATTCACAGAAGAGTAAGTAAGGTTTAATAAACACGAAAAGATGCACCATCTCTTTAATTGTCAGGGAAATGTAAATTATGGTCATACCCTTCACAGGGGCAAAAAATGTGAAAGTGACCAAATCTAGTGTTGGTGAGAATGTGGAGCAAAGAACTCATCACTGCTAGCAAGGATGTAAAATGGTATAATTTGGCAAATTTAACATTCCTACTCTATGACCCAGTATATATCTTAAAGACATTCTTGCTTATATGCACAGAGACTCATACAAGGCTATTAACAGTAAAAATTTGAAACAATCCAAATGTCTATTAGTAGGGAAATAAGAATTTGTAAGATATATATGTAAATATATATATGTATTTTCAAGGAAATACCATGTAACAGTTAAAGCATGAGTAGATCCTCAAAAAGTAATGTTGAATAAGAAAAAAAGTGATTTGAAAAAAAAAAGTGATTTGGAGAACGAGTATGACATGTTTATGTAAATTTAAAAACTCAACACTAGATGTATGTAATAGAAGTCTGTGTGGAGGGAGGGAAATGAAGCAGAGGGAAAAGCAGACTTCGGTTTTATCTGTAATGTTTAATTTCTTGTATTATGAAAAATCCGAAACAAAAATGGAAAATGTTAATATTTGTTAATCTTTGGTGATAGGTATGCAAATGCTTTTTCATTATCTGCACTTTGGGGATAAAAATAAAAATTTCAAAAATTAAAAAAATAAAAACTGGCAGGAGTTCAGTCATGGTGATTAAAAAAAAGTATCTCGTGGATGCGGAATAGAAGACTTGCTGGTTTTATTTGAGTTTGTCAGTTTTGAATTTGCAGTTGAATAAGAATAGAGGTGATACATATTTCACCGTACATGAAAACTGGTTAGTTATCTGATGACAAAAGGAATCATGTGTTTTGTTTTGTTTTTTCTTCTGGTTTTGGGTCCAGGGCTGTACTGAATACTGTGGATTATGCAATCTGTAGTAACCCTCCAGCCACGAGGAGTTGGGTGGATTCTGGGAAGCATTTGTTTGGCTTAGTAACCATGGGAAAGATTCCACTTGGTCCTAAAGGGATACGTGTTCTTAGGGGATTTGACACCCTCGCCGCTGAAATGCCGTAAAAGGAATTCTATTAAGCAGCGGTCTTGAAACTGTTCTATCAAACTCAGTTCAGATTTTCAGTTGGAGTTCGTGATGTGAATTTCTTCTAAACAAAACGGAATCTTAAATTTTAGTAATAAAAAGATTGGGAATTTATCGTAGGTTTGTATAGGGTAAACTCGCTGGGATTTCCACTACGAAGTGCTACGATCTAGAAACGCATTACGTAGGAGATACGTTTCAGCACGGGGAGTTCATTTTTTATATTTGCCTTGTTTAAATTTGTTTAAATAAAAGTAGGCTTTCTAGAAGTACGATTCACAGTCCTGGTGTTCACCTCAGGTACGGTGCCTGCGAAGCCGTGGGTCTAACGAACGTGGAACAATAGTTGAGTTTTTCTTTCCCACACTTGTGTCTGCGGAAGATTTTTACATTGATAGCAAGTGATTCTGAAAATTAAATCGAATTTACTTTATTGGTCTCTGATTTTGTTCTGAGATAGTTACGCTGTGGTATTAAAGATATTCAGGGAACAAGCCAGTAGGTTCGGAGAGGGCTTTTACTTTTCTTTTCTTTCCTTTTTCCTTTTTTAAAAATATTATCAGTACATTTTACTTAGCCAAAGTAGTGTTTATGTGTGTTTCTTTTCTTTTTTTTTCCTTAAAGCAGCGGGACAGAAAGTGCCGAAAAGTCCCACAGGGAAATATACTCGCCGATTTGTTTAAACGAGCTCAGTCTCCGACGCTCCTCTTGGCTGATTTGCGCAAGCTCCCCGGGCAGTAGAAGCACTTTGTCTTCACTCGGCCACCGTCCGCAGGGCGGTAGGGGGTATTTTGTCCTCCTGCCGCCGCCGTCCGGGTTATTAGTCACCGAGTTCCAGGCCGCCGGAGCGTGGGGCTTGCGGGCGCCGGCTGGCGTTGCCGGCACCATGGAGTCCCCTCTTAGCCCGGGCCTCTCTCACCGAGCCGATGAGGACTGGGGTGAGTGGCCGCTGAGAACGTGCCGGTGCCGGCCGGGGGTTCTCGCTCCTTCGCGCACTTGCGGAGACAGGTGTGGGCGGACTCCGCTCCGGGAGCCAGGGCCAGCCTGTCGCTTCCGTCCGCGGTCCTCCCTGGAAGAGTCTAGCCGAGCCGGTCGGTTTCTGCCCTGGCAACAGCGAGCGTAAAATGTTGCGTGACTGGAATTATTATCGTTTTTCAACGTTTCCGCTGGGAAAGTACTAGGTGATCATTGTGTGGGGGTGAAAAGGGCGTCGGTGAGAAGTAGAGGGCCGGATGGCTGTGACCACCCAAAAGGCTGTAAGCTGTTTTCTCAGGGTGGGATGTGGGCGGTGATCGCCGTGGAGTGTGTCTGTCCGTGTTTGTGTGAGAGAATGGGAGTGTCTACAGAGATCTTCATGTCGCAGCTGCCACTGTTGATCTAGGCTGATGTCCATCTTGGCAGAGAACCAAAGCACCTGACCTTGGGCCCCTGACTACCTAGCCCTAACTCTTAAAAACTGTTGTAATCCTGACTGCCCTCCAGAAACAGCTCTAATTTTTTTTTTTTTTTTGCTTCGTATATTTTTGTTTGGTTTTGTGGTCAGGAAGAGTGGAATGGAATGCAGTGGGAATCAGAGTGGGGAAACCGTCATCTAGGTGTTTAGAGGAACCTTTTATTCTTCTCTTTGTTGCGGGACTAATACTAATGCTGGTCTTGGGCTTCAGTGAGAATTTGGGATTGCATAGGTCGAGTGGGCCCTCTAGTTGAGCCTACGCCATTCACCTACTTTGGAATTGGGGGCGGGGGAGGAACCCAGACTGATGCTCATCTTTCCCCCTTGGACCATCATTCTGAGTAGCAAAGTGCAATCTCAATTCCGTTTACTGAACTGAAGTTCTCATTTGACTTTTCAAGGACAGGACTTCTCTAAAATTATGACGTGAGAGATTTATTTCAGCCCTTGGTGGATTTCCTAGCTGTTGCTGGAAAAACTGTAGACTGTCAATTTCAAGTATGTTATCCTGAGCCAAATGTAGTGGTAATAGTAATTACCATTTACCTAGCACTTCATTTGTGTCAGGTGTCCTGCAAGCTTTTACATGCATTATCTTCTTAATCTTCCAACATCACAAGGAGTTATTGTTAATTTACAGATGAGAAAACTGAGGCTGAGGGAGAGTGAATGTTCAATCTTCTAGCTAGTGAGTGGCACAAGGGGGATCAGAACCAGGTTTGTCTACCTCCCGAGCCTCTGCTCTTAGTCATTATTCTCTAACGCTTTTCTTTTCTTTTTTCTTTTTTAAAGATTTTATTTATTTATTTGAGAGAGAGAAGGAGAGAGAGAGAGAGCATGAGAGGGGGGAGGAGGGTCAGAGGGAGAAGCAGGCTCCCCACCGAACAGGGAGCCCGATGTGGGACTCGATCCCAGGACTCCAGGATCATGACCTGAGCCGAAGGCCGTCGCTTAACCAACTGAGCCACCCAGGTGCCCCTATAATGCTTTCCTTAATTATTTCTGTAGATTGATTCTTCCCAAGATCCACCCCCTCCCAGTTATTAATAAATCTAGAGTGTCAGGTAGTTACGGTTTTTTCTCAGCTAGTCAACTGTTACATTTTCATGATATTTCTTAAACTGCAACTGTGGGGCACTTCCTCAAAGCATTATTTTGTCTTCTGATACTCAGGCTGCATTTTCCTGATTAATTTGATAAATGGAGGCGTAGTCCTAATGTTCTTTAACAGAGCATTAGGTTCTTTGTAGTTGTTTCACTGACTTAACTCAGGTATCCCGCCCTGCCCCTCCCTGAATGTGCCCATTTCCTATTGTTTTCCAGGCTTCTCTTTTCAAACTGTTAACAATCTTCTCTTAGTTGTTCACTTTAATTCTGATTTGTTAGGTGTTTAGTAAGCAGGATAGATTTTGCAGGCGCTAAAGTGAAACACTACTTTTTTGCTACTGTTTTTCAGTAGAATATGGCTTCTTTTTCTGGGAGTTGCCATTTTGAGTATCCAAAGACTTCACTGATTTATTTAAATTTTTTTTTAATATTAGAAGGTGGCCAGTGATATTTAAAAATTCAGATTATGTAATTAGTACTTATCACTCTAACAACTTTGAATAATTAAATAAAGTGATTAGCTCAGAACAGCCTATGGTGGGATGTGCTTTTTCCCTTTAACTTGGGTAATGAAATTTAGAGCTGTGGTCTACAAACATTTTCTGTGAAGGTCCAGATAGTAAGTATTTTAGGCTTTGTGGTCCTGTGGTCTCTGTTGCAACTACTCAACTCTGCTGTTAGAGTGCAGAAGCAGCCAGAGGCCCATAGGCAACGTAAACTGAACATGTAAATGAGTGTGGCTATGTTCCCATACAGCTTTGTTTATGGACACTGAAATCTGAATTTCACATAATTACTCTATTTTATTTTGTTTTAAGATTTTTTAGTTATTTTTAAGTAATCTCTACACACACAACATGGGGCTCGAACTCACAACCCTGAGATCAAGAGTCGCATGCTGTACCGACTGAGCCAGCCAGGCGCCCCCTGGATTTCACATAATTATTTTTAATATTTAATAGGCTTTCTTTTTAGTACAGCTTTAGATTTACAGAATAATTGAGCAGATAGTACATAGAGTTCTATTTACACCCCCCCTGCAACTTTCCATATTGGTAACATCTTGCATTAATGTAGTGAATTTGTTACAGTTGATGAGCCAGTATTGATCCAGTATGATTAACTAAAGTCCATAGTTTACATTAAGATTCCTTCTGTGTTGTACATTTTGTGGGTTTCGACGAATATCTAATATCATGTATGTACAGTATCTGACAGAAGAGTTTCATGTATCTAAAAAATCCCCTGTGCTGCACCTAGTCATCTCTCCCTCTCTCCTCCTGGGCCCTAAGCAACCACTGATCTTTTCACTATCTATCTAGTTTTGCCTTTTTCAGAATGTCATGCAGTCGGAATTGTTCAGTAGGTAGCTTTTTCCACTTAACAACATGAATTTAAGATCTGTCTACGATTTTTCATGGCTTGATAGCTCTTTTTTTTTTTTTTTTTTAAAAAGCACTGACTAGTATTCCATTGTATGGATGTACTACGGTGTGTTGGTCTCTCAGCCTGCCATAACAAAATACCGTAGACTGGGTGGTTTAAACAACAGAAATTTACTTTCTGACAGTTCTGAAGGCTGGAAGTCTGAGATCAGGTGCCAGCATGGTCAAGTTCTGGTGAAGGCTCTTCCTGACTTGTGGATGGCTGCCTTTTCATTGTGTCTTCACAAGGCAGAGGCAGGAGAGGAAAGAGAGAGGGAGAGGAGTGAAGGGAGAGAGAGGTGGAGGGGGGGGTGGGGAAGGCTCTCTCTCTCCCTCTGCCTGTAAGGCCACGGTCCTATCAGATTAGGGCCCCGCTCTTAAATTGTCATTTAATCTTGATTACCTCCTAAAGACCACCCTGTCTCTGGCTGCAGTCACACTGCGGGGTATGGCTTCAACATATAAATTTGGGGGGACACAATTCAGTCCATAGCACAGTTTGTTTATCCATTTACATATCAAAGGATATCTTGGTTGCCTTAAAATATTGGCAGTTGTATATAAAGCTGCTATGTTCATTTTCAACTTTTTGTGTGGACATGTTTTCAGATCATTTGGGTAAATAGCAAGAAGCATAATTGCTGCATCATATGGTAAGAGCATATTTAGTTTTGAAAGAAAGTTCCAAACTGTTTTCCAAAATGGCTGTACTGTTTTGCCTTCCCATTAGCAATGAATGAATGTTCTTTCTTGTTGCTCCATATCCTCACCAGCATTTGATGTTGCCAGTGTTTGGATTTTAGCCATTCTAATAAGTGTGTGTGGTAGCTTGTTGTTTTTTTTGTTTGTTTTTTAGATTTGTTTATTTGAGAGAGTGCATGTGTGCACGTGCGTGAGTGGGGGCGGGGGGAGAGAGAGAATCTTCAGCACACTCCCCACTGAGCCCAGAGTCATGGGACTCAATCTCATGACCCGGAGATTATGACCGAAATCAAGAGTCAGTCGCCCAACTGACTGAGCCACCCAGGCACCCCACCTTGTTGGGTTTTTTGTTTGTTTGTTTGTTTTAAGATTTTATTTATTTATTTGACAGAAAGAGCGCACAAGTAGGCAGAGTGGCAGGCAGAGGGAGAGGGAGAAGCAGGCTCCCCACTGAGCAGGGAGCCCGATGTGGGGCTCCATCCCAGGACCCTGAGATCATGACCTGAGCTGAAGGCAGACGCTTAACTGACTGAGCCACCCAGGCGTCCCCCTCATTGTCGTTTTAATTTGCTGTTCCCTGGTAACCTATGATGTGGAGCATGTGTTCATATGCTTATTTGTCACCTGCATGTCTTTCCTCTCCTTGTCTTCTTTCCCTCCCTTCCTCCCTGTCTTGACTTTGTACAGAAACAATCTTTTACCACATGCGAGGTATATGTACCAATATCAGAAGCTTCTATCTGGTTCTGTGGTTTCTTTTTTTGTTTGTTTGTTTAAACACATTTCTTTTTTTTTTTTTTTTAAGATTTTATTTATTTATTTGACAGAGAGAGACACAGCTAGAGAGGGAACACAAGAAGGGGGAGTGGGAGAGGGAGAAGCAGGCTTCCCGCGGAGCAGGGAGCCCGATGCGGGGCTCGATCCCAGGATCCCAGGATCATGACTTGAGCCCAGGGCAGATGCTCAAGGACTGAGCCACCCAGGCGCCCCTCTGGTTTCTTTTATATCCTCAGTCTCTTCTGTGAAAGTTGGCCTTCCGGCACTGACCGCAGCCTGACTCTCCTGGTGGCTGCTGCTTTCTCTGAAGGCTTGGTGAATGGCGGCCATTTTGATTCTCGAATCCTTTTTGCCATTTGGGCGTCTAAAGGTGGGATAGTCAACTTTCTTGTTTTTCACTGCTACGTTCAGCTCATTCTCCTTTCATCCTCCCTAAGAAACATCCAGTTTGAATTTCACATTGTCACAACATGCTGTGCTCTACCCATCCCTGTTACGTCTGTCACTTTTCTCCAACATTCCTTCCTTGGATGATTTCAGATACTCAGAAGTACTTTAAATATCCTGACCTCTCATTTCCTCGGCCTCCTCTCCACCAGTGATCTGGCCTTCCACCCTGTCTCAGCCATTTCCTCCCCTGATCATAAGCTGAAACCTTGTCAGTGCTGGTAACAGTCCCCTTTTCAACAGCCCCCACTCGGCCCACCACCTCCTGTCTTACCAGCTCACTCTCTTTTGCGTTCCGTCAGTCCCTGTGGTCCTGCTGGGACCCTGCCATGTTTTCACTGCTCCCCATTTCCTCTGTGTCATCACTTCCCCCTTACCCAGTTCAGTTCCTTGGGCACTCCTTATAACTTCCCTCACTCACAGTCTCAGCACCTTGTTTCTGTGTTTTGTAGTTCTCTCTTGGATGAACCACAAGCTTGGTTAAATCTAACTGATTTATGATAGTAACCTGAAACAGGCCTTGAGGTGTGGCCTGGCAGATCATATTTGCCTGGTCCTCTCATTCTCCCACTTCGATGGTTGTTTTTATGAAATTTCTTCTCTCTTCAAACCTCTGTCACCTCCTCCCCCTTCCTTTGAATCAGAAGAGAACTTCCACAATCTCCCATGACCTCATCTACCCACCTAGCAGCATATTTACCTTCTCTTCCCTTGTTGGGAACAAATGGCTTCTCACTGGAGCCACATGTGCTGTAGATCCCTCCTCTTTAGTCAAGAGTGTTGCTCGAGACTTCTTCCTTCTGTTCCCCGTATGTCATCATTTCCCTCTATACTAGGTCATCTCTACTGGTCAATAAACGTGTAGTTGTTGCTCCTATTCAGAGTAAAGAAAAAACCCTCCAAACCCTCTTTAGATGTTACGTCTCCTCTAGCTGCTACTGTGTTTCTCTTTATTTTACAGCAGAATTCTTAAGGAAAAAATAAAAACAAACCATGTTCACTGACTACAGTTTCTCCTTATTGTCTCACCGCAGCCAGGCTCCACCACTCCACCAAAGCTGCTCTAAGGTCACCCCGATTTCCATTTTGTTAAACCTGGTGGCCATTTCTCATCTTACTAAACTGACAAGAAGTAAATGAATAAATAAATGGTCAGGTCAAGGTCAGGTGGGAAAGCTTGCTGAGCAAGTTAAAAATAATAGCTACCATAGTTTGCTACTGTGAAGGGACATCTAAATATTGGTTATGTGAGATTGGTGAAGAGGACGTTGGAATAGGCAATAGATTTTAGAGATACTTTAGAGGTTACCAGCACCACCACTTTCTTATGGATGCTTTGGGGATTTTTGGTAGATATACATTTATTAACCTACTTTCAGTTGTTTTTAAACCACAGAGAGGTTTTTGTTTAAAAACCGCAGAAAATTAAAAGATCACTACAGTGATACCCTATATTCCCCCGTCTAGATTTACCAACTGTTAACATTCTGCCACATTCAGTATTACCCATACTTCCCTCCTCTTTCATCACCTGAAAGTAGGCTACAGATAATATGAAACTCCTAAACATTTCATCAGGTACCTCCTGAGAACAAGGAAATAGGTATTTTTAAACAGTGTGAATTCATACTAATACCTACAGGTCAAAGCCAGTACGACAGGGTTCTTTCTCACCTTCTTACATTATATACTTACATTTTTTTTTTCTTTCTGAGATATAGGTTTATTGGGAGAACTTATGTACAGGGAGTCCAGGGGTGCCCGACTGGACAAAGCATTCCCTGCTGGGTTACATGTCTTTTCTGTGAAAATCCTGATTCCCAATAATATCCTGTGTTTTTACAGTCTCACTTTAGCTGCTCTGTTGAAAATAGACTGAAGGGCGGGCAAGGGCAGAAGCAGAGAGAACATTTGGAGGCTAATGTAGTGATCTGAGTGAATTGCAGTGGTGGCAGTGGAGGTAATGGGGGTGGTTGGATTATGGATATATACAAATACATCCACATATACAAATGTATACACACATAGATTTTTATTTTATTTTATTTTTTGAGAGAGAGAGAGAGAGCGTGCGTGTGAGTGGAGAGGGGCAGAGGGAGGAGAGAGAATCTCCAGCAGACTCCCCATTGAGTGAAAAGTGGATAAACCTATGTTCAGTAATTAATGTTTCAGTATTTTATTTTATTTGGAAATGATCTAGGTAGTCAACAAATATCCATCATTTAACTTATCTTAGTAAACATTAAAATTTCAAGTTACCAGGAAGATTTTGGAGACTATTTTTTTTTTTAAAGATTTTACTTATTTATTTGAGAGAGAGCAAGAGCATGTGCATGAGTGCAAGGCTGGGGGAGGGAGAGGGACAAGCAGACTCCACGCTATGTGTGGAGCCTGATGTGGGGCTCGATGAGGGGCTCGACCTCACCACCCTGCGATCACAATCTGAGCTGAAATCAAGAGCTGGACATTTATTTATTTATTTATTTCTAAAGATTTTATTTATTTGAGAGAGAGAGAGAGCACAAGTAGGCAGAGCGGCAGGCAGAGGGAGAGGGAGAAGTAGGCTCCCCAGTGAGCAGAGAGCCCAATGCAGGGCTCGATCCCAGGACCCTGGCATCATGACCTGAGCTGAAGGCAGACGTTTAACCACTGAGCCACCCAGGCACCCCCCCCCCCACATATTTTTATTTAGATGTTTAAATTTTGAAATAGTTTCAAAACTAAAGAAAAGTAAGAATAGTTGCATGCCCTTCACACAGATTCCCTGTTAAATTTTATTGCATTTACCTCATTTCTTTTTCATTAGAGAGAGATGTGTTGACCCATTATCTTTAAATACTACAGTATGTATCCCCTCCTTGCAAAGCAAGGATACTCCTGTATTACTACCATGTACTCCTTCCAGTCAGGAAATAAACATTGACATGTTACCATCCGTCTCGCAGCTGCCATTCAGATTTTGCCATCTGTCTTTTTTTTTTATTATGTTAATCACCATTACATCATTAGTTTTTGATGTAGTGTTCCATGATTCATTGTTTGCGTATAACACCCAGTGCTCCATGCAGAACGTGCCCTCTTTAATACCCATCACCAGGCTAACCCATCCCCCCTCCCCCCTCCCCTCTAGAACCCTCAGTTTGTTTTTCAGAGTCCATCGTCTCTCATGGTTCGTCTCCCCCTCCGATTTCTCCCCTTCATTCTTCCCCTCTTGCTATCTTCTTTTTTTTTTTTTAAGATTTTATTTATTTATTTGACAGAGAGAGACAGCAAGAGAGAGAACACAAGCAGGGTAAGTGGGAGAGAGAGAAGCAGGCTTCCCACCGAGCGGGGAGCCCGATTCGGGGCTTGATCCCAGGACCCTGGGATCATGACCTGAGCCGAAGGCAGACGCTTAACGATTGAGCCACCCAGGCGCCCCACCATCTGTCTTAATAATGGCTCTTTTTCTTTTCTCGACCAGAATCCTCCCTGCAAACACACATCACTTTTACTTGTCAGGTCTCCTTAATGTCCTTTAGTCTGGAATGGTTTCTTAGTCCTTTTCTGTCTCTTGTGCCCTTGACAGTCTTAAAGAATACAGGTGTTTTAGTCTCCAAGATGACCCTAAATCTGGGTCTGCCCACGGTTTTCTCATGACCAGAATCAGGCCATGCATCTGTGGCTGGAATGCCAGAGAGATCACACTGTGCTCTTCTCGGAGAATCACAACACTATGTTGATCTGTCCCAAGGTGAGGTTCATCTTGATCACATGCGCCAGTTGGTATCTGCCAGGTTTCGCCACTGTAAAGTCACTATTTCCCCTTTTGTCTTTGATTGCTGTTTTGGGGGAGATAATCTGACATCACACCAATATCCTGTTCCTTGTTAAACCTCCACCCACCAGCCCTAGCCTCCACTGATAGTTCCTGCCTATATCAACTACCACTCTAATGTCAAATGGTGATTGTCTCTGCTGTCATTCTGTCTGCATTTATTAATTGACATTGTACTGTAAGAAAGAGCTTTCTCTGTATATGTGTGTGTATGTGTGTATTTATTTCATTATGGACCCACTGACTCCTATTTGATTCAGTGGGTTAAAATTTGGTACTCCCATTTTATTTCGATGCCCAGATTTTCCCCAGTTTGACCAGTGGGAATCCATTCATATCAGCTCTTTTTTTTTTTTCTTTTGACATATTCCAATCATTCTCGGAGAATTTCCTTATTTTCTGTCACAACAAGATTTTCCATTCTTGTCTTGCGCTTTCCCTGCTTCAGCTCTGGAATCAGCCATTTCTCCAAAGAGCTCTTTAATGGACTTTCATTTAGTGGAGGATGGCAGTTAGTATCCAGGATCTGACCACAGAGTATTTTCATTGCTGCTGGGATATCACCGTTCTAGGACCTTTCAGCCCACAGAACTAGTGCATGTATGTGTGTATATAGATATACACATGTATACAAACATCTATAACTCTTCTGTGTGTATGTATTTTTTAGAAATGGGCTCATACCAATACTTCCAATGCCAGTCCAACATCTTAGGTTTCTCTTACGCTCTTTCCTTTCCATGTTTGTGCATACTTTCTTGGACAGTGAGAAACCTGGCTTCAGGTATTTTAGATGTATTTCATTATTTGCTCAATTGATTAAGCCATTTGTTCAGTGTCGTCATTCTCGTAAACATTCAGGCTGCCTCTTCCATCTGCCACTTTGTCTCCCTCCTGCCCCATTTCCTTGGCAGCCTGGGCGTGCTGCCACCGACACTGGACAGCCCCCTCTCTCACGCGCCATCCCATTTCCTTGGATACCAGGCACATTGCTACAATTGATGACACAGAGCCCCATATCCTCATTGCCCTGCTTCCTCGGAAGCTGACATCTCAGTCATGGGAAATGTAAGGAAGGAAAGGAAAGATGGGAGGGGAAGGAAAGATGGGAAGAAAAGGTAAAAACCAGATTATGTGGATATATAGTTTGAAGACAGAACTGATGGGATTTGCTGGTAGTTTGAATATGGAGAGTGAAGAGAAGTAAACAGTGACTCCAACCAGGGTTTTTGGCTTGAGCTACTGGGAGAATTGAATTGTGATTAACTGATATGAGGACAGAGCAGTAGGGGGTGTGCTGGGGGCGATCAGGAGCTCAGTTTGGGATGTGCTACGTCTGAGACCTCCAAGAGGTCTTAAGAGATGTACCCAGTATGTACGTGCATCTTGAGGTACGGGCTGCAGATGTGTATTTAGGAATTCTTGGCATATAGATGCTATTAAAGCCATGAACTCAGCTGAGATCACAAAGGGAGTAGAGTAGATAGAAAGTTTATGCTGATCCCAGGGACTATTTCATGCCAGGAGATGAGGAGGAACCAGCAAGATAGGGTCAGCAGTGAGGTGGAAGGAAAATCAGGTGAGTGTGGTAATTTGGAAGCCAAGTGAAGCACATGTTTCAATTAATATGAAAGGATCAACTCCAGGTGCCTGGGTGGCTCAGATGGTTAAGTGTCTGCCTTCGGCTCAGGTCATGATCTCAGGGTCCTGGGATCGAGTCCCGCATCGGGCTCCCTGCTCCTTGGGAGCCTGCTTCTCCCTCTGCCTCTCTCTCTCTCTCTCTCTGTCTCATGAATAAATAAATAAAATCTAAAAAAGAAAAAAAAAGAAAGGATCAACTCCGTCCAGTGCTGCTGATAGGTCAAGTAAGACGAGGACCTTGAATCTACCATTGAATTTAGCAACGTAGAGGTCGTTGGTGACAATAATAACTATTTGTGTGTGTGGGAGAGGAGCTTGGTGAAAACAGGCTCCAGAAAGAATGGGAGAGGAGAAATGAGAGGCAACAGTAGAGAGAACTCTTTCAAGGGTTTCAGCCTCTGTGTGGGGCACGTAGCCACAGTTATCTGCTTATGTGTTTTTGGCTCTGCGTCCGAGTCTTAGGTCATCCTTTTGTGAGAGTTGTGTGAATAACCTTCCATTACTACTACACAAAATTTTTTGCTAGGTATTACTATTATTTTAAAGATTTTATTTATCATCTAGAGACACAGTGAGAGAGGGAACACAAGCAGGGGGGAGCGGGAGAGGGGAAAGCAGGCTTCCCGCAGAGCAGGGAGCCTGACATGAGACTTGATACCAGCACCCTGGGATCATGACCTGAGCCGAAGGCAGACGCTTAACGACTGAGCCACCCAGGCGCCCCTTTGCTAGGTATTATTTTGTTGTAGGTTGGTGAAATGATTCTGTCACTGGCTGAGTTATGATAGATTGGTGGTGTAACTCCTGTATGTTACACGAGGAAATGAGCAGAGCAGTTTCAGTGGCATGATACTGGGGAGTACAAAAGCAAACTTAGATTTGGAAAAACTCTTTGAAGTTCTTGAGATTCTGAACACGTTAGAGAAAATGGACACTTCACAGGTTGTATGGTAATCAGCTGCCTTTGGCCTTTTCAGCATCTTGACCTATCTCTACAGGAAGTTTCAACCTCGTTTATTAAAGAGCATTTTCTGTGTCCATAAACTTCTTGGTTTATAATGAAATCCTTTTTTTTTTTTTTTTTTAAAGATTTTGTTTATTTATTTGACAGAGACGTAGTGAGAGAGGGAACACAAGCAGGGGGCGTGGGAGAGGGGGAAGCAGGCTTCCCGCAGAGCAGGGAGCCCGATGCGGGGCTCAGTCCCAGGACCCTGGGATCATGACCTGAGCCGAAGGCAGACGCTTAACGACTGAGCCACCCAGGTGCCCCTATAATGAAATCTTATCTGGAAATTGGAATTAGTTAGATTTGCTGAAATAAATTTAATGGTTTAGGTAAGTGAGGCCTTTATTGTTTAGATAGAAAGTTGGTTGTACCCTTAACCGAGGCTTGGATGGCAAATACGAGGTCCATGGGCTGCCATATTCCTCTTCTATCATCACTGCTGATCAGCCATGGTACATTTTCCTTCCCCTCCCTCCCTCCCTCCCTTCCTTCCTTCCTTTCTCTCTCTTTCTCTCTCTTTCTTTTCTTTTCTCTTTCTTTCTTTCTTTCCTCAGTTTCAGAGGTAGAATTTAGTGATTCATCAGTTGCATTTAACACCCAGTGCTCATTACATCAGGTGCCTTCCTTAATGCCCATCATCCAGTGATCCCTTCCCCTCACCCACGTCCCCTCCAGCAACCCTCAGTTTGCTTCCTAGAGTTCAGTGCCTCTTATGATTTGCCTCCCTTTCAATTTTCATCTTATTTTATTTTTCCTTCCCTTCCCCTATGTTCATCTGTTTTGTTTCTTAAATTCCACATAGGAGTGAAATTGTATGGTATTTGTCTTTCTCTGACTGACTTATTTTGCTTAGCGTAATACCGTCTAGTTCATTTATGTCGTTGCAACTGGCAAGATTTCATTCTTTTTGATGGCTGAGTAATATTCCATTGTATATGTACACCACGTCTTCTTTATCCATTCATTTGTCGATAGACATCTGGGCTCTTTCCGTACTTTGGCTATTGTGGACATTGCTCCTATAAACATTGGGGTGCATGTATCCCTTCTGATCACTATGTTTGTATCCTTTGGGTAAATACCTAGTAGTGCAATTGCTGGGTCATAGGGTAGCTCTATAGTGGCTGTACCAGTTTGCATTCCCACCAACAGTGTAAGAGGATCCCCCCCCTTTTTTTAAAGATTTTATTTATTTGAGGGAGAGTGAGTCAGAGAGAGAGAGCATGAGAGGAGGGAGGGCCAAGGTGAGAAGCAGCCACCCCACTGAGCGGGGAGCCCGATGCGGGGCTCGATCCCAGGACTCCGGGATCATGACCTGAGCCGAAGGCAGACGCTTAACCGACTGAGCCACCCAGGCGCCCCAGGGTTCCCCTTTCTAATCATGGTACATTTTCATGTTGAGCCCAGATGTAGCCTCAGAATTCCTGTTAGTAAAAGTCACTATCATTTAGTCCAATGTGACCTGACATAAAACTTGTTTGTTAATCCCTGGTGTAAGGATTTAGATCACAAGATAAAAATGATGTGGAAAACAATACATGAATTAGAAATAGCTTTGAATTGGTTGTCATTCACACTGCTGGAGTTTATCAATAATAGTAATGGCTAATGAGAACCCCTAATAGAGCTGGCTTAGGGGTACAGTGCTTGTTCTCCTATTGAAATATTGAATTGACAATTAATCTCTGTTCTTCTTCTTCTTCTTTTTTTAATCTCTACCCTTTTGTGCCAAGATTCTACACTGTTTGCTGAACTTGGCTATTTCACAGACACTGATGACCTGCAATTGGATGCAGCAAAGGAAACTTATGTAAGTATTTACTAGGGGAGAATTACTGAATAATGTGATATTTAATCTTCTAATTATTGCAAGATGGTTTCAGGATAACAGGTTTAGGCTAGTGATTTCAGTTTAAATAATTTTTAGTATTAAGTGTGAAAGTTAGCAGCCATTTTTTACTCAGTAAATTTAGGATTGTAGAAACTGCATTGGTCTTGGTGGGAGAAGACTGGTATTCTAAGTTTACCTTTGACCAAGAGTTGGGTGACTTTGGAAAAGTCACTTAACTGCCTACTTTTTGGCTTTTATAGATACTTTGCTGCATAAGGGAAATGATGATGTTAAAGGGTGTATGTGAGTCATGGATCCAGTCAAGCAGAACTTACTAACTTCCTTTTTAAAAGTTACGTATCCTTAGTATAGAAAGCTCTGAAACTTAGACATGTCCTTACCTTTGCCTGTGCATGGTTAGAAGTCTGTGTATAAGCTATTATTATAGCACTTTGAGGCCTCAAAAATATCTTTTTCTTTTTTGTTTTAGTACATAGTACATTGGCCTATAGAACTCTTTTATTTTGTCTTACTCTTTAATGGATGAGGTGCTGTTTCACTTGGGGAGTAATTCAAGTGAACAGTGATTTTATATGTACATCAATCAGATTGGATATTTGTTACTTATTTTTTAAGCCCTTATTAACCTGAGTACAAAAATATGTAATGCTTAGTGAGTTTCTCAGACATTTCTCAAAGAATAATTTAGCAGTTGTACTATGCATCAATAGAAGAGAGTAAGAATACGTGATATACTTTTTAATCAGTACATGAAATTTTGATAGTTTTTGTTTACCTTATGAGATGTTTGAGAATGCGATCTATTGATTAAATTGGCTTTTTTTTTTTTAAAGATTTTATTTATTTATTTGAGAGAGAGAGAGAGATAGAGCACGAGCGGGGAGGAGAGGGAGAAGCAGGCTCCCCGCTGAGCAGGGAGCCCAGTGTGGGGCTCGATCCTAGGACCCCGGGATCATGACCAGAGCTGAAGGCAGATGCTTAGTTGACTGAGCCACCCAGGTGCCCCAGATTAGCTTTAAATATTGGGAGGTTGCCTAAGCAACTGATACTCGTTTATAATCTCTACGGCTTAAACTACCAAGTTACCATACTGTAGTTAGTCTGAAAGGTTCAGGGAAATATATGATCCTCGTTTTATAATTAACATTCTTACCTTACATAAGGCATTCAGTCTTTCAGTTCCTTAGTTTTTCTAGTATAAAGTTAAGGGATTGGACTAGATGGTGTCTGAGGGCCCTTGCCAGCTTTAAAATTGTGTCATTCTCTTCCACACGTTAGTAGTTTCCCATGAGAAGTCATAGAAGAGCCAGAATATAGAAGCACAGATACGTTTCACTTTACATAAAATAAGCCTGTTAAGTTTCCGTACAGATAAAATTCTTATGCTGTAAAAGGTATTTGACCGTTTTGGCTGAATACTGAGTAGGAAGCATCCTGGAGTAGGTCATGTCCACTGTTGGGCATGTTAAAAAGCATTGCTAGCACTCAGGCAGGCTTCATTGTTTGGTTTACTTAGGCTAAGGAAGTTGGAGGATATTTTTGGTTGCTGAAGGTACAAGGCTGCTTAATTTCTTGATGTGTAGATTCAAGTAAGAGAAAAAAGCAAAGGGGGTTGATTTAAAAAGGGGTTCTTTTGGGGCGCCTGGGTGGCTCAGTCGTTAAGCGTCTGCCTTCGGCTCAGGTCATGATCCCAGGGTCCTGGGATCGAGCCCCACATCGGGCTCCCTGCTCAGCCAGGAGCCTGCTTCTCCCTCTCCCACTCCCCCTGCTTGTGTTCCCTCTCTAGCTGTCTCTCTCTCTCTCTCTGTCAAATAAATAAAATAAAATCTTTAAAAAATAAATAAATAAAAAAAAATAAAAATAAAAAGGGGTTCTTTCATGGTTTCATAGTATTTTTTTTTTCACGTGAATGTCCACACATTCTCTTTCTCTAACTTGCACCAATATTTACTTAGTTAAGGGCAGTGGGATCAAACTGTTTCCTTCTTTCCTTTTGTTCTCAATAAAAATGAACCACAAAAGAGACATTTTGAAATAATACTTTAGAAATTATTACCAAATAGTTGTTAATAATTAAGAGACCAATCTTTACTTTTGGCCTGGGGCTTATTTTCTCGACTGTTGCTGTTTTATTATCCGTCGTATTAAGTTAATACTGAATGCTTTTGTGGTACTATGTATATATTGTATACATCTGTTCTTGTCTCCATAACCCTGGACACTTAAGATAATAGGACTGTCTTGATCTCAAACTCATGTGTGGCTGTACTTTATTTATGTATATAGTATAAGATGACTATTCAGATGACCCAGAATATGCTTATATTTAAGTAAAAAAAAAATTGTCATTTAAATGAAGAAACTAAGAGTTCCTCTAAGAAGTGTGTTGACTTCTGTTTGAGAAACTTAGTTTTATCTTCTAGGATTAAAAAAAAATTAGAAATTTTATTTTAGAAATTTGAAAATTTGTACAGTACAGTATAGTAGAAAAAGAAGAAAATTACCCATCCTTCTATGGATCTCCTCTTTCTTAGATAACCATTTATAATAGTTTCAATTCTTGCATGTCTTTTGGCTAAAATCTATATTCTTTCCATTGCTATATAGAGATGATGTTGTAAGTGGGCATTTGCTTTGACTTGTTTTCATTAATGGCAATGGGAAAATTTACTTTGCTGGATCTCCCTTATGACAAAAGACATGTTTTGTGACTCTTGTAAAGGTCGATTCCCCTGGAAAAGAATGACACCAACTGAATCTTTTAGATGTTGAATCCATTACCTCCCTAATTGTTCCTGCTGTGTTTCAGATAACTGAATTGGTTTATCTTTAGGCCATGCAAGATGTATTCTCAAGATGAACTGATTGACTTAGAAAATTATTTTAACTAAGTTGGGTAATAGCAATTATTTATGGCAAGTTATGTCTGATAGTTTGATTTCTAGATCTGTATATTTTATTCTTCTAATATCCTTTTGCTGATTTGAAACCTACAGGAAAACAATTTTGATAATCTTGATTTTGATTTGGATTTGATGCCTTGGGAAACAGGCATTTGGGACATCAACAACCAGCTCTGTACAGGTAATGATGTATTTCATTGGTAAAAATTTTAAACAGATCCATTTTATTTTGCAGTTTGGTAATCATCAAAATTAGGTGGGGTTATTGGGCTACTTTGATGGGTTAAAAAATTCCAGGGATAGATATTCTACTTTTGATGTAGCAGTGCACACATAAGTTTCTTGCCCAAGTGGATGTAAAAAATTTCATAGTTATGTTTTAGTCACATAATGATAAAGAATTCATAACAGAAATCCTGATTTTGAATTCCGTATATCTTTATAAGAGGTTAACCTGAGAACCAGACAGAACTTAGGGAATCAAAGAAAGTGTGGGGTTATCAGAACTTAGGAAGTTGGTGTAGGGGTCCCTTGCATTTGATATACATATTTCTGCGGAGGGGGCACCACCTGGCTGATGCTAGTATCTTTAAGGGGCTCTGATGAAGTAGGTTTTGGATGTGCTGAGAGAAGTTGGGCCCTGGAGCCAACTGTCACTTGTGGGATGAAGCTGATGGGAGGAAGAAACCCCTTTGTCCCCTCTCTTCACTTCAGCATCCTTCTAGTATCCCCCATTGATAGGACCTAAAAGGGAGCCAGCTGGGACATGTCTTAATATTGTGCATCACAGACTATATATAGGAGGTAGACTTAAGAGCTGAGGGACAGTGGGTAAGTCACCAGCACTTTCTCCCACCCAAATTGCAGTCCTCCCCACCCCTGCATGTCCCAGTCCCCCATTTTATGTATTTATTTGTCTTGCTTAATGCCTGTCTTCCCTCATAGAGTATGGGCTACCCAAGGCCAGTGTTCTGGTTACTATTGTCATGTAACAAACTACTCTAAAACTCAGTGGCTTAAAACAACAACCATTTTATTATGCTCCCAGAATTGTGAGTCAGGAATTTGGACAGGGTACACCAAAGAATGGCTTATCCCTATTTTGTGATGCCCAGACCTCAACTGGGAAGATGGGAAGGCTGGAGGAGCTTGAAAGTTGGGGGCTAGCATTACCTTAAGATTTCTTCACTCACCTATCTCTTGCCTGGCCTGAGTGGCTTGATGGCTAGGACTGTCGGCTAGAGCACCTACACATGGCCTTTCTATGTGGCTTGGCTTCCTTTCAGCTTGGTGGTCTCATGGTAGTCAGACTTCAGAGGCTCAGGTGTGAGTGTTCCAGCGCACAGAGTGGAGACCGCATTACCTAATGTAACCCAGCCTTGGAATTCATGTAGCATTACTTCCATACTCTGTTGATTGAAGGAGTCTTAAGCCCACCTTGATTCAAACGGAGGGGAATAGATGCTACTTCTTGATGGGGAAGGGTAAGATCACATTATAGATTATGAGGGATGGTGGATATTTTGCAGCTAATTTTGGAAAACATTGGGCTGTAGTTGCTCAATAAATTTTTATAAATGAAGTTTAGCAAAAGATAGGAACATTTTTGTGAGTTTTAATGGTATTGTAAAAAATGTTTTCCAAAATAATCATTTCTGATTTCTTATGTTTTTAAAAGTTATTTTTGGAGGAATCTATAATTTTTTGCATATGGTATAATATTAAAAAAGTACAAAAAGTCTATAGGGTAGAAAAATGTCTCCTTCAGCTGTTGTTCCTTAGCCAACACATTCTCCCCAGAGACAGCCACAGTTACCAATTTGTTATGTTTATCCTTTCAGAGAATTAGCGCAGATGGGAGTAGATATATACATATACACATGTATAATTTATTGCACAAATGGTAGCATACTAGATATACTGTTTTCTGCATCTTGAATTTTCATTTGATGATGCATTTTGGTGACCTTAGCTTCAATATGATTGAATTTTAAGAGTAGATTTTACCCTCTTTCTTATTCATTTTATTTTGAGATTATAGTGTCCAATCGGAAAATTTTTACTCCATGTTTTTCAGTTAAAGATGTTAAGGCAGAACCTCAGCCACTTTCTCCAGCTTCCTCAAGTTGTTCAGTCTCCTCTCCTCAGTCAGTGGACTCTTACTCTTCAACTCAGCATGTTCCTGTAAGTAGCCAGTCTTCTACTGTGATTTTGGTCATAATGCTATCTGGGAAATATGCATATGGAGGATGCACTAATCATTTATGAAATGCTAATGTGAACCTTACGATCTCATTTAATCCTGAGGAACCTGAGTTTCCAGGAAGGGCCTTGGGAGAGTTAGCAAGTTCTTCATCTCTGGTTTTGCCCTCCTTCCCCGGTGTTCTTGCCTTCATGATCTCATTGTTTCAGTGGTTTCTTCGCACTTTACCAGTAACCAGTATTTTTTGTTTATTGGCTTACTGTCTTTTCTCCCTGCTGTCCTCTCTCCTGCCTGTCAGAATATACATTCTTGGGCGCCTGGGTGGCTCAGTTGGTTAAGCGACTGCCTTCGGCTCAGGTCATGATCCTGGAGTCCCTGGATCGAGTCCCGCATCGGGCTCCCTGCTCGGCAGGGAGTCTGCTTCTCCCTCTGACCCTCCCCCCTCTCATGTGCTTGCTCTCTCATTCTCTCTCTCTCTCAAATAAATAAATAAAAAAATCTTTAAAAAAAAAAAAAAAGAATATACATTCTTTGAGGACAGGGAAGACTCTAAGATGGTTTGATTTGTAACTCCTTGACCATAGAACCTAGAATGGATTCCTTAAATCAGGAGGGCTAAGTACTACCTTTGAATGGGCTAAGGTTTTTATAAAAATCTGATAACTTCTTAAAAATGCTTCTGTTCTCCATCCAGACAAAAGCTCTGAGCATGGGAAGAGGAAATACTAAAGTATTTAGGTACTTTTTTGAATGGGGGAAGGGAAAATTTAAGGAGAAAAATTCAAATTAATATTTCAGTACATTATATCTGCTGTAAATTGAGGTATCTTCATTCTGGCCAACTCAGCATCTAGTCAACTATGAAATCCGGACAGTTCAATCCAGTTAATGTCTCTATGATTCATCTTCTTTGCCTCTGCCAGGCCATCATCATCTCTGTGGGATTAAGTCAATAGGATTTTAACTGGCCTCTCTGCCTCCTGACTCCCCCAACTTTTCTTAGCAGAGGAATCTTCAAAGAGAAATCTTTCAGAATGATAAATTTGATCGTGTCAGTCTTTTGCTTAAACCTTATAATGACTTCCCAGGATGAAATTCAAGATGAAACTCAAACTCCCGGAGTACTAGGCCCTTCACGACCCGGCTCCTGCTTACCTTCCTGGCGCGTTCTCCCTTGCTACTTTCACTTTCCCCTTCTAACCCTGTGGGATCCCACCTCAAAGCTCCCACACTCTGTACTCACTCAGCAACTGTGCCAGACACTGTTCAAAGCCTGGCAGTGAATGAGAGCAGCGAGATCTCTGCTTTCACACTTGTAGATTTTTGTACATGCTCTTCTGCCTAGAATAGCCCTGTTTTTTTTTCTTCTCTTGTAAAACTCCTATTCATCCTCTTTTAGTCCCAGTTCAAAAACAACTTCCTCTGTGAAGCTTTTCTCTGATTGCTACCATTGGAGGTTCTTTGTGGTCCCACAATTTCTCCAAATGATTTAATTAAAAAAATTTGTTAAATCTTTAAAAAATTTTTTTAAAAAAATTTATTTGTGTGTGTGTGTGTGAGAGAGAGAGAGAGCATGAGCTGGGGAGGGGCAGAGGGAGATGCAGACTCCCTGCTGAGCAGGGAGCCCGATGCGGGGCTCGATCCCAGGACCCTGGGATCATGACCTGAGCCGAAGGCAGACACTTAACAGACTGAGCGACCCAAAAGTATATAACAAGGTATATTTACAGAAGCCTGATTTCTATCCTTTCCTTCCCATCCATCCTTACACAAAAGGTAGCATACTCTATACCTTGTTCTGCACTTTGCTTATTTAACTTAGTGGTATATCTTGGAGGTAAGTCCAGTTTCAGGATATAGGATCTTTCTCATTCCTTTTTATGGCTGCATGCTGTTCCATGATATATCCATTGTGTGGATATATCATGCTTTCTTCAGTGATTTCCTTATTGATGAACCTTTGTAGTCTCAGTCCTTTCCAGTCTCAAATAATGCTGTAGTGAATAACATGTTACACAAGTCACATTATATTTTTGCCAGGATGTCTTTGGGATATAATCCTAGAAGTGAGATTGTGGAGATCAGGGTGAATACATTTGTAATGTTGTGGATTATAGCCAGGTTCCCCTCCGTAGGGTTGTGCAGTTGTGCGGTCTGACCAGCAGCGCGTGAGGGGCCGTTATTCCCATTGTTGCTCCTCGCGTGCTTTGTTCTCTATTTGTTTTATTCTAAGTGTGGTTGAACATCTTTTCAAATATTTCATGTGTATAAGGCCTATTTGTATTTCTTTTTAAATGAATTATCCATTCAAATTTTGGTTCACTTCTCTATTGGATTGTGTTGGTCTTTTTCTCCTCAAATGTTTAGGTTGTTTTATTACATATTAGGATTATTAGCCCTCAGTTTGTGAAATAAGTTAACAAGTATTTTTTCCCCAATTTGTCATTTGTCTTGATGCTTTATGTCTGGTGTTTATTTTCTCCAGGCATACTTTTTTCCATAGCCAAATTACCGATCTTCTATTGCCTTTTTTTTTTTGGTCATTCAGAAGAGGGTTTTTACCACTCAGAGGTTATAGTATTTTTATTCTTGTTTATGTCAACTTTTTGTTTGGAATAATCTCAGACTTAAAGAAATGTTACAAGGACATTTCAAATAACTTTTTTTCCCTGAACCATTGGAGAATAAGTTGCCAACCTGATGTTTATCACCCCAAATACCTCACTGTCTTAGTTTCTACAAGCAAGGATGTGCCCTCTGTAGCCACAATACAATCACTAGAATCAGGAAATAAACGTTGATACATTACCTTCATCTAGTCTTCAACTCCCACATAGCTTGTGCCAGTTGTCTCAGAGATACCCCTTAGACTAGCAACAGAATCTAGTGTAGAATCCAGCATCATATTTGGTTGGCTTTTCTCTTTCATTTCCTCCAGGTGAAATGATTTATTCTTCCTCAGCTTTCATGACCTTGTCACTGGTGGAGATTAAAGACTAGTTATTATGTAGAATGTTCCCAAACCCACTTGGGTTCGTCTGATGTTTCCTAGGGATTAGATTCAGGTTTCGTATCCATGGCAGGAATATCACTGAGGTGATGCTGTGTCTGTTTCATTTACTTTTGATGAGATGGCACACAATTTCAATTTGTCATTACTGATGAGGTTCACTTTGTTCACTTAGTTAAGGTAATGTCTGCCAGGCTTTTCCACTGTGAAGTTGTTCTTTCTGTCTTTGCTATAAATAAGTATTTTGTGAGGCAGTACTTTAAAATGATGTAAAAAAAAAAGTCCAGTTTCTCAGCAAAGCTTAAGTTTATCTGTTTATTTCTTTATATCAGCATGGACTTACGGTTTCTTATTTTATTCAACAGGTTGTAATCCATTATTGTAATTATTCTGATTCTTATGTTGCCCTGGATTTGGACAGTGCAACTCCCTTCACACAGACTTCTGTGTTCTTTTAATATGTCTTCATTGGGCTTTTTGATAAATCAGGCTGACCCAATTTTGATGCCCTTATCACCCTGTTCTGACTCCCAATGCTGGAGTGTTCTCCCCATCCCCATGTGAACACTCTCCCTACCTAACTCAGTTTGGACTCTTGACACTCTACCAGCCCACCTCTCTGCATGGATGCTGGTCTTGCTCTATCCCTTCTAGTGGCTTTAGGGTCAAATTATTCAGCAAGGAATATTTTTGTTTGCTTGTTTGTTTATTCATTTGTTTCTTAGATACTACAAATGAGTGAACTCCTGTGGTCTTTGTCTTTCTCAGTCCGACTGATTTCACTTAGCCTGATGCCCTCTATGTCCATTCATGAGCAAGAAATATTTTCTCAGTGACTGTTAATACATATTTTTATAAGGTTTTATTTTTAAAGATGTATTTATTAGCACACTCAAGGGGATGGAGGGTGGGGCAAAGGGAGAGGGGGAGGGAGAGAATCTCAAGCAGACTCCCTGTTGAGTTTGGAGCCCAATGCTCCTCACCTGAGTCAAAATCAAGAGTTGGACGCTCAACTAACTGAGCCACCCAGGTGCCCCTATAAGGTTTTATTTTTAATTTAGATCTCTGATCCATTTGAAATTATCCTGGTGTATGATGTGAGACCAAATCTAAATTTATCTTTTCCCAAATGACTATCAAAAGAATGGTTCCAGTACAAAAAGTTCATCTTGTTCTCACTGACTTCAGTTTTATGTACTTAAAATAGTTGATGTAAATGATGTTATTATGTTAGATCTCTTTGTATTTCTTTTAAAAATCAACACAGTGTTTTTAAGATCAATTCATATTGTTTGGTATTGCATCTAACTGCACAACACTTCACGGATATGTTCACTCTATTTTACCTCCATCACAGTGAGCATTGTCAAAACGACCTTTTATGGGTCCATGCGAGGATTCCTTCAGGATGTACGCCCAGGAGTGGAATTGCTGAGAGGTGGAGTGCAGATACTTCATTTGACAAGTGCTGCCATCTTGCTCTCTGGACACCTGTGGTTGTCTGCAGTCCCAGCAAAAGTGCTGGAGGATCCTTGTAGCTTCTCTTCACTGCTAATGCTCAGCGTTGCCTGGCTTTCTAATTTTTGCCAGATGGTGTAAATTTTTTATTGTTTGTTTTGTTTTAATTCATATTTCTTTGATTACATGGCCTTTACGTGTAATCAAACATTACATGTAATCAACATTTCTTTACATGGCCTTTTGGATTTGGATATTTTTTCTTTTATAAATTGTTTATTCCTGTCTTTTGCCAGTTTTTCTATTGAGTTGTCTTTTTCTTACTCACTTGCAAGAATTCCTTCTATATTTGAGATAGTAACTTCGTTGGGTTTAGACATTACATATATCTTTTTACTTTCTATTATCTTTTAGCTTTGCAGTCTTTATTGAGTAGAAATTTCTAATTTTGAATACTCAGATTCATCTTTTTTTCCATTTGCCTTTTTGGTTTATTTTTTGAAGTTTTTTAAAAGAAGTCTTTCTCTGCTTGTAGGCTGCAAAGATATTCTCCAATATTTTTTTCTATTAACTACATGATTTACCTTTCACATTTAGATTTCTTAATACCTTTATTTATTATTTTTTAAAGATTTTATTTATTTATTTGAGAGACAGAGTGAGAGAGTGGGGTGAGGGGCAGAGGGAGAAGCAGACTCCCTGCTGAGTAGGGAGCCCGATGTGGGCCTTGATCCCAGGATGCGGGGATCATGACCTGAGCTGAAGGCAGAGGCTTGACTGACTGAGCCACCCAGGGGCCCCAAGATTTCTTAATACCTTTTTAAAAAAATTTTAATTTTTTATTTTTTTTTGAAGATTTTATTTATTTATTTGACACAGAGAGCGAGAGCAGGCAGAGCGCCAGGCAGAGGGAGAGGGAGAAGGAGAAGCAGGCTCTGCTCTGAGCAGAGAGCCCAACATGGGGCTTGATCCCAGGAACCTGGGATCATGACGTGAGCTGAAGGCAGATGCCTAACTGACTGAGCCACCCAGGCGTCCCTTCTTAATACCTTTAGAGTCTACCTTACTATGTGGTGTTAGTTAGGGATCTAGTTTTAATTTTCTCTAAGTGAGCCAGTTTCCCCAGTTGTATCACCTTTGTAATCATTCTGTGAAAGAATATCTTATGTCTCTCTGTGTAGTCAAGTTACCTTTTATGTAACTCAATTAAGTTTTGAAATTTCTTTATATAGGCTCTGTACATTCCTTAGAAAATTAACTCCTAGGTATTTTATAACTGTTATAGCTCTTGTGGGTGAGATCTTATTTTATTATTTTTTAAAGTGATTATTCATACAATATTTTCATAGTGAAATGTTTTTTTCATTGGTTTTTATATGTGTTCTAAGTAGACAGCATGTCACCTTACAAAGGTACTTCTTCTGTCTCTTCTATTTTAATATTTATTCCTTTTATTTCATTTTCTAGTATAATTATGTTTGCTAGAATTATAGAAAAAGCAGTTATGTTTCTTATCCTGACTTAAATGGTACTGCATTTAGTATTTCACCATTAAGTATGACATTGGCTATGCAATTATACATAGCTTTTTTTTTTTTAATGTTAAGAAAGTATCCCTCTAATCCTTGTTTTCTAGGACTTTTGTAAGGAATACTTGCTGAATGTTAAGAAATACCTTTTAAGCATCTTAGGCCATGAAAAGAATCATATCCTCCTGTGTTATTATCTTGTACTCTCTGGTTTATTCCAAATATCATCTGAAATACTCTGTAAGGTTCACAGAGCCCAGCTTATGGCTACGTGCTGAGTAGGTGTTGAAGATGAATGAATGAAGCAGTTGTCATTCTTACCAGCATGACTGGGAGTAACCATATTCTCTCCAGGTCATTTTGATTCTTTTTTCTTATCTGATCCAAAAAAAAAAAATTTGCCTTTGTGGGGCACCTGGGTGGCTCAGTCGGTTAAGTGTCTGCCTTCAGCTCAGATCATGATCTCAGGGTCCTGGTATTGAGCTCCGCATCCGCATCCAGCTTTCTACTCAGTGGGGAGTCTGCTTCTCCCTCTCTCTCTGCCCCTCCCCTAGCTCATGCTCTCTCAAATAAATAAAATCTTTAATTTTCCTCTCAGAATAGAAGTGCTACTTTTATCCTATGTTAAGTTTCCTTATGGCAACAAAATGAGACAGATCCACTGAATGTTAAAAGGCTGGGAAAATGTTATCTTTATACATCTCTGTATTAACAAGTCACCCATTAAATAAAAGAAAATAGCCCTGTTCCTTTCAGTGTTTGTCTTTCTTTCAAAACATTTGGGACAAAGGCAGCATTAATAAATGAAAAAGAAAAATAGTAAGAATTATTTGTTTTGAGTTTCTTATAAGGCTACTGAATAAGAGATTGGGGGAAAGGATATTGGCATTTTAACCATAGTTTTATACCAAATGTTTGTATGGCTAGGAACCAAGTAAATATCAAGTGTGTGGGAGGAAATGTAGGAACAGATCAGTGATTCCCATCTTTAATACAAGAGGATGACATAGATGTCCTCTGCAATTTGAATTATTTTTCCTCTTGTATTGATGGATAATGTTACTTTATCCATAGTCTCTTAGTACTTAGTACATAAAGTTTCTAATATATCATACCTTTGCCTTGAAATTGTCCTGGAATGTTCATTTATGTATGGATCTTGCCTCTCTAAGCCATTTTCTGTTCAAGAATTATATTCTTCTCCATGAATTTGTTTGTATTTTATTTTGCTACAGGAGGAGTTGGATTTGTCGTCTGCTTCCCAGATGTCTCCCCTTTCCTTATATGGTGAAAGTTCTCATAGTCCCTCCTCAGCAGAGGCACTGAAAGAAGATAAGCCCATCATTGGTCCTAGGAGCAAAACTGGTATGACTCCCAGCTCCTAACTTCTGTTCTTTCTAAGTTGGACTGAACTTAGGTTCCATTTTTAAAAAGAAAATATTGGATTAAGTGCATGTTTATTAAGCTGGCTTTTTGTTTTTAAAATAGTGGACCTGTCTTCCTTGGTTGTCTTGTCTTTACAGGTGAAAAATGCTTTAAAGTAGTGGGAGGCCTCATCATCTTCAGGAGAGAATTCAAAGATTCAGTTAAAAATATTGAATGTGAGGGACATTTGGGTGTGACATTTATTACCTCTTAATCTTCAGGCCTTATTCAGTGATTTTTAGCTATTCTCCTTTACCAGTTCATATATCCCCTTCCCAAAGCTGCAGTGTAGTCATTCCAGTGAAAACCATCATTTTGACCATCAGTGTGGTCAGAAAGGAAGATCTCATTTGACTTCTAAAATAAGTCCTGGGGACGTCATGTGCAGCATGGTGACTGTAATTAGTAATGCTGTGTTGTACATTTGAGAGTTGCTAAGAGGTTAGATCTTATAAGTTTCATCACAAGGAAAAAAAACTCTTTAACTGTGTGTGGTAGCAGATGTTAACTAGACTCTTGTGGTAATCCTTTTGTGATACAAATATCAAATCATGTTGTACCCCTGAAATCAATATAATATGTCAATTATACCTCAAAAAAGGGGGTTAGACCTCAGATTAAGGACTTTTTTTTTAGTCCATTAAGGTATAGATAGCTATGCTTAAACTCCAGGTAAGGATAGTTACTCAGAGGTCAAGATAATGTGTAGAAAAAGGTGTATAATAGAACCCGTTTTCTAGGAATTGCTTTCACATTGATTTGTGGTTTGTTTGGATTTTCTCCAGAAAATGGACTGACTCCAAAGAAAAAAATTCAGATGAATTCAAAACCTTCAATTCAGCCCAAGCCATTATTACTTCCAGCAGCACCCAAGACTCAGACAAATTCTGGCGTTCCAGCGAAAACCATCATTATTCAGACACTACCCACCCTCATGCCGTTGGCAAAGCAGCAGCCGATTATCAGCATACATCCTGCACCCGCTAAAGGTACCTGAGTGGCATTCGAGGCTGCGGATGTTTAACTGATGGGCACTAAGGCTTGCCTCACGTCATTTGTTTTAGCTCAGGTTGTAATTTCTGAGCACATGCTGTGTGCCAGGAATTGTCCTTGGTTTTGAGGATGTCGCAGAGATGACTAACATGTGGTTCCTGTCCTAACAAGTCCTGTAGATGGCTATCCAGATTAATTATATCTGATACTTCTTTTTTCTTACAGTTTTAATTATGAAAACACCTGTCTGTCAGGCTTGTGGTTTTATATAACCACTTGTAATGAAGAAGAAAATCCAGGAAACTTTCTTGGTACCATTCTATCCTGAGATTTTTGTGTCCATGAACTCTTGGGTTTTTTTGTTTGTTTGTTTGTTTGTTTTTTTCATGAACTCTTGTTTTTAAGGAGAGGTCAGTATGTATAACATCACAGGTCTAATAGGTGAGTTTCGGCAATAGGATCAGGCTCTTCCTCTCTGCAGAGGCAGCATGCTTTAGTAAACATGATCTCGAGTGAGGGCATTAGGAAGAGATCTCAACTCTTGTCTTCACATAGTTAAGAATGTGTGTGTTTCTATATTTTATCCACCAGATGGCCTCACATACTTGATTCTGCACGGACTGTAGTATTGAAAGGACATGTTTAAGGGTTTGGGAGTGTGCAGATACAGGAATCATTTGCATATGAAGATGTCTTAGGCAGATTATCTGTCATTCTCATACTGATACGTGTACACAGGAGTAAAGGAAAACCTGTTCAACGTTCTTTGCCTGGATTTGAGACTAGGTCTCAATGGTGGATGGATTGTAAACAAATGTTTCTTTTATGGCTGTTTCCAGCTCTAGATTGTTAATTCATTTCTTTGGAGCAAGAAGATCAAGTTTTAATGAGAGCAAGGTCATAAATTTGATTTCTAGGGCGCCTGGGTGGCTCAGCCGGTTAAGCGGCTGCCTTCAGCTCAGGTCATGATCCCAGGGTCCTGGGATCGAGTCCCGCATCAGGCTCCCTGCTCAGCGGGGAGCCTGCTTCTCCCTCTCCCTCTGCCTGCCTCTCTGCCTACTTGTTCTCTCTCTCTCTATGTCAAATAAATAAATAAAAAATCTTAAAAAAATTTTTTGATTTCTAGTTTTACTCTGTTAGTTTTGTTTTATTCCAAGGTCATGGACAATATGACATTGATGAAGAGAAGAGCTAGGTGGGAGACTGGACAATTCAGTGAAAATCCATCAAAGTCTACCAAAACCCTAGACAAACCTGAAATACCTGCCCATTCAGTACAGGGTCAGAACTGCTGCCTTTTTCATGTGAAAAATAGCAGTCCTGTAGAAGGGGTGTTCTTGTGGTCTGTGAAGGGATGTTAAGTGTTCATGAACTTGAAATAAAATGTAAGATTTATTGTATATGTGGTTTTTCTAGGGTTAGTCTCCGAAACTTATTTTCATCAGGAACTCAACAGGGTCTATGTCTTCCCAAAAGTTAAGAATTTAAACTTGTGAAGAACCTCATTATGGTTCCCATAAGCTCTTAAAACACAAGTATAAAAAGCAAAAGCCATACATTAATATGACTAGTGTGTGAAGCAAGGGGTATTCCTAAGAATTTGCTCTTAGCAGACCATGTTCAGTTGATAGAAGACAAATCATTCTTTTCTGAGCAGTTTATCAGGTTCAGAAACCTGAATCATACATTATTCAGAATGTCAGTGCCTGCCCATGATCTGCAGATAGTATTTATGTTTGCTAATATAAGGCACTTGTGTAGTACAGTCCAGAGAGTTGGTGTTGTTGTAACATACAGATTTAAGTGTATGTTTTCCATTTATTTGAAATAAAGAGGTAGAGGGGAAATATAGGAGAGGCATTTTATAATTAATGTAAGTATCAATAGTAAATATTTTTACCATTAAAAAAGAAGAAGTAATTTTTACAGGATTAAGTTCAAATTCTCTAACTTGGAAGTAAAGCCCACCGTGGTTTGGCTCCAGTTTAGTTTTCTAACTTTACATTATAATCACTCCTTTTTATAAACCCAACTTCCTCTTCTAGCCCAACCAGTCTGACCACTGTCTCTTGAATTCTCTCGTTTTTCCTAGTTTCTTGGCTCAGACCATTCTGTCTGCCTGAAACAACTTCTGTAACCAAGTCCTATACATCCATTAAGACTGTTAGGAGGAGTGCAGGTGAGAGATGATGAAAGCCTGGTATGTCCGTGAAAATGGAGAGCCAGGATAGAGGGTGCAGAGGTTAAAACATGCAGAATCATAGGCTTGGTTATTGGATGGTCTGGAAGGGGGATGAAGGATAGAGAGGAACGTATCCTATGACATCTTGGGCTTGTTGGGTAGATAATAGTGCAGAATCATTGAAATGGAGGATAGAGGTAACATAACTTACCCCAGGTCATTCTGCTCCTGAGAAGTAGAGGCAGAACTGGAGCCCAGTGGTCTGGCTCAGAGTCTGTTTAATTAGTCATGATACTAGATTGCCTCTAAAGGAATGGGGAGATGTGCTGTTTGATCTCCAGAATTCTAATTGGGGAGTTAACATATTTACATAAACAAATAACAGTGACTATGAGAACTAATGAATTAATAGTGCCCTTATGGAAGCTGTTATATAGAAATGGAAATTAATAATAATAATATATAATAGCTAACATTAAAGTTCTTCCTGTGTGGTAGACACTGTTGTGTTTAAGTGCATTATCTTATTTAACCGTTACATTGGCTCTGTGAAGATGGGTACTATTATTATCTTCATTTTATAGATGAGAAAATTAAGACACAGAGGAATCATTTACCCCAAGTCACACAGCTATATTATTTTGGACAAAGTAGGCATTCAATAAATGTTTGATACATAGTTTGAAATCCTTGAAGAAAATTGAAAAGGAAGAATACCTATCGCAATCGGTGAGTCATACGTAGTCAGAAGTATTTAGCATTGAATCTAGCCATGTTCCAGTGGTTCCATTAAGGGGGATTTGTATGTAATGTCAGGGAGGATTTTGAGCATGCTGAAATGGATAAACAGTCTTACGGTTGTCCTTTTTGACTGTCTTCACACTAGGGACACTAGTTACTATGTTCAGCTGCTAACTACTTAAGGCCCAAAACAGTCTTTTGCGTTGCGTTCTATGATCCATGAGCATCTAGCAGGTCATTGTTTAGCAAGTCACCATGAGAGTTTTTCGTTTTCTTGAACACGTTGTAATAGAAGTTTCTCCCCATTCTGTCTTGAACCCAGGCATGCCTAGAATATTTAGAGGATTCTTGATTTGGATGCTAGGTAATATGAGGATAGTTGGGCACCATGGGATGTTCATTATAGAAAACAGGAGGCAGCAGTGGCCTGGTAGGACTGGGAGCCGCATTAGGTACACAGACCCTGCCTCTGTGCTGCACCCTCTCCTTTCCTCCATGAGGCCAAGGAGATGGTGATAACTAGGCAATGGATGGTACAGACGGGTTATTTTTCTAAATTAGTTTTAAGAAATACCACAAAGCCATTGGCATGTGTTAACTGCAGCTAGAAGTATGATCCTTTCTTTGAAATGTTTAATTCTTTACATTTACCATCTCCTCTGCTCTTTGGAATAATCCCAAAGTTCACCAAACAGTGTTTCGTTCTGGGATCTTTTTATTATAATTTTTTTTTTAATCATTCTTTTTTTTTTTTTTTAAAGATTATTTATTTGACAGAGAGAGACACAGCGAGAGAAGGAACACAAGCAGGGGGAGTGGGAGAGGGAGAAGCAGGCTTCCCGCAGGGCAGGGAGCCCGATGCGGGGCTCGATCCCAGGACCTAGGGATCATGACCTGAGCCGAAGGCAGACGCTTAACAACTGAGCCACTCAGGCGTCCCTTTATTGTAATTTTTAAACTGAGAAGATGTGGAGCACTGCTTCCAATAATGCTCTTCTCAAAGTATTGGTTTAACTCAGTGGTTCCCACCCTACAGATGTGGACCCCAGGGTATGGGTGGTGGGAGTAGTGGCCTGTGGCATATTTTGCAAGGCATCTGCAAACCTGTATATCTGGCAGGTATTTTCTGTAGACGGAATAATTTGTTTTATACTCCTGTTTTTCAAATTTTCGTGGCTATAGTTCAGATTAATAAACTACGGATTTATTTTAAATTGTTACTAAGTTTTGTTGTTGTTGTTTTAAGTCGGCTTCATGCCCGGCGTGGAGCCCAGTGTGGGGCTTGAACTCATGAGTCTGAGATCAAGACCTGAGCTGAGATCAAGAGTCGGGTGCCCACCTGACTGAGCCACCCAGGTGCCCCTGTTACTAAGTTCTTAATAGCCTTTTCTCATCATGTATTTTCTCAATCCTGCAACTGAAAGGACAGCCATGATCATCTTGAGTGACCATGATACTTTTTGATATTAAAGAAAAGTAATTCTGTTCAGGGTGGGAGCACTTGGTTTAAGTTTTACATGATAAGGAGTACGTCTTCTCATAGTACCAGATTGTACTTTCTTTCTTTTTTTTTTAAAGATTTTGTTTGAGAGTGTGCACGTGTGCGCAGGCGAGCAGAGGGAGGAGCAGAGCGTGGGAGAATCTCAAGCAGACTCCCTGCTGAGCTCGGTGCCCTACATGGGTCTCAGTCTCATGACCCTGAGATCATGACCTGGGCCAAAACCAAGAGTTGGACGCTTAATGAACTGAGCCACCCAGGCACCCCCCCAGACTGTAATTTCTTGATAAGTGTTATTAAAAAACCTGACACTTGGTCATGAGCTTTTTATTTTATTTGTATTTTTATTTGTATATTTGGCTTAAGCATATTTATATCTGCTTATGAGTCATTTCCTCATTTAAATGTTTTTATTTCATAAAAGAAGTTTTTCCAAGGGAAAAGGAGATAAAAATGTTGAGAGATCATTTTTGTCCAAGTAAATTGTACATATTACAAATCTGTGAAATTACTTTTAGATCTTTCTTGCTAATTTACTAGTTTATCTGGGATAAAATGCTATTAACTAAATTCTAGTTTTAGTGTGCTTTTTGAGGCCATCTGAAACAAAGACTTTGATTTTAAGTGATTTTTTTTTTAAGCTAAGACAGGTGTTCTTAACAAACAGGTGTTCTGAAGTATTATTTAGATTTTTAGTTTTTCTTGATCCTTTGAAATACCAAGCTGAATTTTACATGGGTCATGTTACACTGGCTGGAAGTATAATGCTTTTTTTTTTTCCTTGAAGAAGAATTATAAATACTTATGTAATATTAGTTGCTGGTTACTGTAGTGCTTTTCTTTTGCTAGATAGGCTTAAGCAGCTGTGGGTATTGGGGGAGGCTTTCAGCACCTTATAAAATTGGCCAGATCTGAAAGGAAGCATTCAGCAGGCAAGTGAGATTTCTAAGAGAGCGGAGTTATGAGTTACGGGAGTCTTCTTTAGGTTAATGATACTAAGTCTCCTCAGATTAGCATAATTTAAAAAATAATGTTAAATGTGAAGATTAAGAAAAGATTTGGAAGCTATTTTGTGTGTGTAGGAGGAGTTGGTATTATCTACAGACTATTTTAAGTTACAGATTGGTTTCCTGTACTTGTTCACTGTGAACTCATCTCAAATGGTTTTAACGTTTTTTTTTAACAAGGATATTGTGAACAATTTTATAAAAATATGTATATTTTTAATAGTAGCATACAGTGTTATTAGTTTCAGGTGTTCAGTGTAATGACTGAACAATTCTGTACATGACTCAGTGCTCATCACAGTAAGTGTACTCTTTATCCCCTTTGTTTCACCCATCCCCCACCCACCTCCCTGATGGCAACCACCAGTTCTCTTTATTTAAGAGCCTGTTTTTTTTTTAAATTTTTGTTTCTGCTTTTTTTTAGAGACAGAGTATGACAGGGCAGTGGGGCAGGGGCGGCAGAGGGAGAGGGAGAGAGAGAATCTCGAGCAGGCCCCATGCCCAGCTTGGAGCCTGACACAGGGCTCATTCTCATGGCCCTGAGATCACGACTCGAGCTGAAATTGAGAGTCTGACGCTTAATTGACTGAGCCACCCAGGTGCCCCTAGAGTCTGTTTTTGTTGTTGTCTCTTTTCTCTGTTCGTTTGTTTTGTTTCTTAAATTCCACATATGAGTGAAATCATATGGTATTTGTCTTTCTTTGACTTATTTCACTTAGCATAATGCTCTCTAGATCTATCCATGTTTTTGCAAATGGCAAGATCTCATTATTTTTTATGGCTGAATAATATTCCATTGCATATATACACCACATGTTCTTTATCCATTCATCAATTAATGGATACTTGGATTGCATCCATATCTTGGTGGGAAATGTTGCTGCAAGTTTTAACATTTTTGATATGTGTAGCCCCTGTCCTTCCACATATTGAGTTACTGAATCTCCGTTTATATATTTTTGGTGCTGTATTTCTAAATCCTATTAATTTAAAACACGTGGCTCTCAGTGTTCAGTATAAAAGATTCATATTTATAATATGAAAAATACTTTTTAGCACTCATAAATTTCAGTGGTTAATAGAGAAATCTATGTATAACTTAGCAAGTTTGACTTGGATATAGTTGAGAAAAAAATGTGGAAATACATTGTTCATGATAACTTCATAGGGAACAAATTTAGTTGGTTTCATTAAAAACAAAACAACAAAAATCACTGTGCGTGTGTGCTGCTGTTGATTATGTTTTAATTGGTGGTTTTAAATCCCCTCAGTGTCCTCCTCCTATTGTATCTGCAGAAGAGACCTAAATTTTAACACCGTCCTTTGCCACAATGGTTATGCACACTCTGACTCCTTTCCTTTTTCCTCCACTGCAGGTCCGACCGTCATGCTTTCTCAGCCTGCCGTTGTACAACTTCAGGCTCCTGGAGTTCTGCCCTCTTCTGCCCCAGTCCTTGCTGTCGCGGGGGGAGCCACACAACTACCTAATCACATGGTGAATGTGGTCCCGGCCCCTGTGGCAAACAGCCCAGTGAATGGAAAACTTTCAGTGACTAAACCTGTTCTACAAAGTACCATGAGAAGCGTGGGCTCGGATGTAAGTATTGAAACTTCGTGCTTTATCATACCTGATTTAAAAAAACAACAAAGCCAAAGCACACCATTTTGTTTTTGTTGCCTTGTTTTTGCTTTTTAAAGTTTGTTATATTGCCTTGGCAAATTATTATGTTCGAATCTAAGCGAAAAGGTTTTAAAAAGTCTGAAGTTGTTTGATGAAAAGGGACGTACACATACTTTCCTCTGTAACTCCTTCTTTCAAACCCTCTCCTCACATTCTTCAAGGCCCTCCCCCAACCCAGTCAGACGGCAGTATTTTCCAAGACTCTTTCATGTCTCCCGATTGAAATGTTTTTGGCAATTCCCAGATAAGAGTCTGTAGGCTATTTTTTTGTCAGGGTTTATATTTACCTTCTCTCTTGACTTATTGAAGGGTTTTCACCACTACATAATGATGACTTGCTACTGTTAGGAGTTCTCCCTCTTAATGATTAGTTGGTATTCCCATCTTTGCAAATCCTCAGATTTTCTAGCATGTCTTAGGGTTTTTGTTTTTGTTTTTGTTTTTTTAATAATTTATAAATCACAGAAAGTTTCCTAAGACCTGTCTTCCTTAAAGCCAATTATAGCATTTGCCAGCTAATTTTTGCTTTCTTTAAAAGTGATACAGAAATATCTCATGTTATGTATTAAGTAGTAATTGAATATTATGGGCCTAAAGTTTAATGAAATTAAAGTCAAATAATCATTTTGACAGTGGATTCTCTTAAATTGTTACTGGGAAGGCAAACCCGTATGTGTTTTCTTTAAAATAAAAGTAGATATTATGGGTTGTTAATGTTGCTACTCTGCCTTTTCTTTAGGTACTGCAAAATACTTTCAAAATTTTGTGAGTATTGCAGTATTATCTGATGTACCATAATTTATTAACCAGCATGTTAGTAGCCCAGTAGTGAAATTGTTCCACTGTTGAATAAACACAACTAAGTAATTTCAATCAGCAATATTTTAAAGACCCATAACAAAGGAATATTATCTGATGAAAGTAGAACTTTGAAGATCTACAGTAATTCTCATAGTTTATATAGGTTTTGAAAATAGTGTTTATCCAGACATTGAAGAAAATTAGAGTCGAACGAGAATAGACATGGATAGTACAGGATAAGCCTTGACTGTTAATGTTCATTTATTTTGAGGACTAGAGAAGGTTAAGCACAGTGGTTATGGCGTAATAGGCACTAATACACAGTATGTGCTTCAGTTGAAGATGAAATGATATGATGCTGGAATTTTCTTAAAATACTCTGGGGCAGGGGGCGAGGAGCACAGGATGGAGGAAACAAGATCGGCAAAATGTTGATAATCATCAAAATTGTTGGTAATCTTTCTCTCCTTTTGGTGTGTGGGAAAATTTCCACAATAAGTAAGTAACAACAAAAGTCCAAAAATATCCTGTGCTATTTTCAATTAAAAAGTTATACAGCCAGTAAAAGAAAGGGTATGTGTTTCATAGGAGACTGAGACAGCTAAGAATGATGAGAGTATTTTTAAAATGATCCTTTAAAATTTCCTTTTAATTCTCTTTAAATTATGAATTGGAATGTTTCTTCTGTGATACTCCCAAACGGAACTAGCAATAGAAAATATTCAAAGTCGTCTTTTTTATGGGGTAGGGGCAGAGAGAGAGGGAGAGAGAGAATATCAAGCAGACTCCCCACCAAGCACGGAGCCTGATGTGGGGCTCAGTCCCACCACCCTGAGATCATGACCCAAGCCGAAATCAAGAGTCGGACGCTCGACTGACTGAGCCACCCAGGTGCCCCTCAAAGTTGTCTTTATATCATGTTAGGACATTAAAACTATTTATTATGAAATATCTTAGACATGAAAAAAGGTAAAGACTAATTAGAACTTAAAAAAATATAGATCAACAGTATGTCACAGTTGTTAAATTATTTGCATAGTGTTAGTCTGTATTCTTGGCCTTCTAATATCTGATCGTGGGACAGTCCAGAGGCATGTGGCAAGGATAGGGAAGATGTCTTGAAACTATGTCCTAGGTAGAGGAATGGTTTAAGGGTTGGAATGACTCTATAAACTGAAGAAGAGAACACTGAACATAGGTCTGGGAGCTGATTCCAGGACACGAAGGTTGATGTGTGGAAAACAGAATGATTGTTCTGGGTTATTCCAGAGGACTCAGCTAGAATAGGTGCAGGTACATTATAGAAAGGTTTCTTCTCATCCTAAAGTTCTTTAAAAACAGGAGGAAGGGGATGCCTAGGTTGCTCAGTTGGTTAAGCGTCTGCCTTCGGCTCAGGTCATGATCCCAGGGTTCTGGGATCGAGTCCTGCATCAGGCTCCCTGCTCAGCGGGGAGCCTGCTTCTCCCTCTGCTTCCCACTCCCCCTGCTTGTGCTCTGTCTCTCTCTCTGTCTGACAAATAAATAAAATCTTAAAAAACAAAAAACAAAAAGCAGGAGGAAGCCTTTTTCTTTTTTCTTCTAGGCTAATATCTGAATAATGAGCATCTTAATGTTGGCACTCATCATTGTATTCTGCTGACCCATTTTGTAATCTCTAAACATTTCAATTAATTATTTGTTGACCAGTTAGTCAGACATTCACTATAACTTCTTTGGTGTGAAAGACCATGTTTGTTCTGCTCTTGCATCCATCCCTTTTTTTTTTTTTTAAAGATTTTATTTATTTATTTGACAGAGAGGGACACAGCGAGAGAGGGAACACAAGCTGGGGGAGTGGGAGAGGGAGAAGCAGGCTTCCCGCGGAGCGGGGAGCCCCTTGCGGGGCTCGATCCCAGGACCCTGGGACCATGACCCGAGCCGAAGGCAGACGCTTAACGACTGAGCCACCCAGGCGCCCCTGTGCTCTTGCATCCTTAAGAATGCTCTGTAAATTTGGTGAATAATTTACTGATGAAGTCTCAGTCAACATTGAACTGGGGGATATGTGAGATGCAAAAGTAGAGGACCAAGAGGTATTTTTTTTTTTTTTTTAGCAATATTTATTGGCTAGCGTTGTTACTGCTTTCCAGAATTTAGAGTTGACAGTATTATAGAAGATAGATTTCATGTACTGTGTGTCTAGTGCAAGAGACCTAAAGGTGATTAGAATAAATTTTCTAGTCAAACTGCATTGAGGTTTTGTGCTTATTTTTCCTTGGCCAGCGCATCAGGAAGTGAGCCAGGCCTTTTCAGTATGAGTTTTCTGGTAGAAATTTTGACTTAATGTTTATTTCAAGTAAAGAAACATCAGTCTGTCCTATCAGCTGGCCAAGCTGCTCAGGAACCCAAAGTAAATTTGTTCCAGAAGGAGCTGCAGGAAACTTTGATCTGCTGGTATAGTCTCCTGTGTTAGTAACTTGGTTGACCTTAATAGTGCATGTGTTTGTTAGACTGAAGTCCTATTAAATTATGATAAATTTGAAGTAGTATAAATTTCTGATTCAAAATGGCCAAAAAGAAAAATTTTTCATTATGTGCTTTTTGTGCTTTTAAACCAAAAGCCTGGTGAAAAAGCTGTAATTCAACAAAACAAAGCATATCAGTCTTTTGTGGCTTTATAATGCTGACATGGCTTCTTTTTTCCTACCTTTTTTGTTCTTTTAGAATTTGGCTAGTTTCACTCTCTAGAGGCCCGCTACTACCCTAAGTAGCATTTTTTGCATACCATATTCTGCAAACTGCATTAAGTGCCACATTTTCTGTTATGAAACAGTTTGCCTGGTTCAAATTATAATCTCACTCTTCCTGCCTTTTGCTGGTAAATCTGTTCTGTTTAACTCTTGGAAACCCCACCTAAGTTTTCAAGAAATATGGTTGGTTTTTGGCTCTGATCGTGATGGAAAAAATGAACATGGTCTCTCATTTCAGTGTAGAAATTCTCTCATGCAGTTTCTTAGTAAAAGGCAATGTTGGAACTGCAAAGTTGCCTTCATAGGAGAGGGTGCTTATCTTTCTTTAAAGGGCTATTGAATGTTGCCAGACATCAAACCAAGGACTTGAAAGCTGTAACTACTACTCTGTACCCATTGTAATTCCATAGAGTTCATGAAACATTATGGCCCCAGTTTTAGGGCTGTGGAGTTAATATTGTTGTGGTTATTTTGTTTGGGATAAAAGACCAGGAAAAAAAAGTGGTGAAATTATATTCTGCGATCTCCGCAGTGGACCAAGATGGAGCAAAAACCCTTAATGGAAGTCAGTAGGTGGTGACAATGGAAAGAAAATGATCAGGAGCTAGGTCAGAATGAGAAATATCAAATGGGAGGCTGATCAAGAGTACAGGCTCTCCTGACAGGAGGCCTCAGGCCTTCCTCTTAGCCCATTCACCCCATTAAGCATCTTATAAACCCTTTATTCTTGCACTCTTTCTAATTCTTTACTTGGAGACCTTGATCCCTCCCAACCCGGTCCCTAGCCTTTGGGAGTCTCTGTCCTGGTCACTAAAGCCATCATGAGAAGCTGGGTGCCGGGGGATATCCCTTTCCACCTGCCTGCAGGTATTAGAAATAGTGTGAAGGGGATTCCTCTGGCATACCGAACTGGAACTTTGTTATTTCTTTTCTCTGGAGACAGCGTTATACAATTAGGTTCAAGATTTCAGGTATTGTTAGTACTGTGAGCGTGGAGGTGATGTGATCTGGGCCCAAACGGGGCCAGTGCACACAGTGTTCCTTTATGGCAGTGCAGGAAGGCTGAGCTTTGGGAGTCTAGCACTTTTACAGCACGCAGTGAGCAAGTTTCCTCATTGTCCAGAGGAAGACATTACCTCATCTCTCAAGGTTTTTTGCTGGAAACACAGCTCTGAGAAAGGGCCTGGGTAAAGAGTGGTTAGGGCCTTGTATTCTTGGCATGCCCAGGAAGACGTATAGTAGCAGGACTCCCAAGAGACCCCTAGAGAAGTATCTTTCAAGAAAAATATGCATCTAAAATAATTCGTTTACAGTGCAAAGCAATGCAGAGAAACTCTTAGAAAAATGGAGAGTGCCTACGTTCTATTTCGGAAACAAAACAAAACAAAACACGTTATTTCTAATGACACTTAAGCTGCTTATTTTATCTGTAACACCCAAGAATAAGTCCTCTGTTAGGTCCAAGTGTGAGCTGCATATCCATCCTTAAATAATGTGGCCAGCCTAGATCTAAGAAGATAAATAATGAATAGATACTTTTTAGGGACTAAATTCTTTAACAACAAAGACATTGAGATCATGATATTTCTTTAGGCTTTAAAATAGAGGAATCCATCAGAACAAATTCAACAGGAAGGATTTGGAGACCTGAAAAGCTATCCAGATTTTAGTAAAATATTACTTCTGTGCTGATTACTTTTCTGGCTTTGCTGCTACCAGGGACTCTGCAAATCAAAGAAAAATGTGCTTTGTTCAAACACTTGTAGTTTCTCTAAAAAAAACAATTTATCTTGAATAAGGACTTTGGCAAGTAATGTCATTTGTGGTTACAGTAGCTTTGGAAAGGGAAGTGAACAAGGTGGTTTTATTCCCGCCCCCCCCCGCCCCCCCGGTTGTATTGTATTAGGTTAGATTTATGTCCCAGCAACTGGAGCATTCTTTGTTCTGTTATTTTCAGTTTGGCATCTTTTTTTTTTTTATTTTTTATTATTTTTTAAAGGTTTTATTTATTTGACAGAGAGAAAGACAGCCAGAGAGGGAACACAAGCAGGGGGAGTGGGAGAGGGAGAAGCAGACTTCCCGCGGAGCAGGGAGCCTGATGCGGGGCTCGATCCCAGGACTCTGGGATCATGACCGGAGCCGAAGGCAGACGCTTAACGACTGAGCCACCCAGGTTCCCCTCAGTTTGGCATCTTGATAAGGTTAATAAATAATTATTTTTAAAGGAATGCTGATTTCCCTTCCTGCCACCTGTCCCTGGAGAGAGTCCTTCCATGCCCCAGATACTTTATAGCCACTCGGTCCCCCTGCCCAGAAGCAGTCATTGTTACTCGTTTTTTGTGTATCTTCCCTGAGACCGTTCCTTAATATATTAGTATTTATAGTTTTACCCATTTACCTGTTCTACAGAAATGGTAAAGAGCATATCCATTCTGTCCTGCACCTTGCTTTTCTCCTTTGGTGTATCTTAGGGAACTCTCCATAGCAGTACATAAAAAATTTTATTCCTTTATTTATTCATTTATTTATTTATTTTTAAAGATTTTATTCATTCATTTGACAGAGAGAGAGGGAGACACAGTAAGAGAGGGAACACAAGCAGGGGGAGTGGGAGAGGGAGAAGCACGCTTCCCGTGGAGCAGGGAGCCCGATGCAGGGCTCGATCCCAGGACCTTGGGATCATGACCTGAGCCGAAGGCAGATGCTTAACGATTGAGCCACCTAGGCGCCCCTCTTATTCTTTAATAGCTGCATGGTAGTCTGTTTCGTAAGGGTGTCATAATTACTTAAGATTTTTGCAGTTTTTTTCTTTGTAAGCATTCCTCCATCAAATAACTTGGTACTTATTTAATTTTGTTTATGTGCAAGTATATCTGTAGGAGAAATTCCTAGAACTGAAATGAGAGAGACGCAGAAGGTTTAGGTAGTTTTTCGATATTGATAAATACTGTCAAATGGCCCGCCATCGGGGTAGTAGTTCTAATTCATCCTTCCACTTTGAGTGTGTGAGAGTGCCAGTCACGGGGCTTCTCGGAGGAGTCTGTGGACAGTGTCTCTACAGATAGTTCCCCTTTTCCTCACGTCACCCCTTTCCTTGCATAATTGTTTATAACGCTGGGTATGTGCATTTGTCTGGAGAGAGAGTCTGTAGCTTCTTATGTAATTTTTTTTAATAGCTTGTTGAGATAAAATTCATACCCCATAAAGTTCACCCTTATAAATATAAAATTTAGTGGTTTTCAGTATACTCACAGAGTTGTGCTGCCATCACTGCTAATTCCAGAATGTTCTCATCACCCTAAAAAGAAGCTCCGTACACATTAGCAGTCGTTCCTATTCTGATCTTCTCCCCATCCCCTGGCAGCCACTAATCTGCTTTCTGTTTTTTGGAATTGCCTATCCTGGACATCTCATGTCAATAGAATTATACACAGTGTGGCCTTTTGTGTATGACTTCTTTTACTTACCATAATGTTTTTCAAGGTCCATTCAAATCATAACATGTATCAGTACTTATTCCTTTTTATTGCCAAATAATTTTCCATTGTTTGGCTAGGTGGTATTTTGGATTATCCATTTATCATTTAATGGAGATTTGGGTGGTTTCCACTTTTTGGCTATTATGAATAATACTGCTTTGAACATTCATGTATAAGTTTTCATAGTCTTTTTGAAACCCTTTTTAATATAGAGAGTATTTACAAATCAGTGAGAAAGATGCAAGTTAACCCAACACCAAATGGACAAAATATGTGAATAGATTAATTCACAAAAGAGAATGGCAGGTGTTTCAATGAAAGTATCAATGGCTATATGTTCTTGAAGGGGTATGCCCTCTGAAGGATTACTATTTTAAAATATGTGAGAGAATATTAATTATTAATAGAAGAGAACTTTTGACTGGTTAAAGAATGATATTCAGGGATTAAAAGTGTTATGGTTAATATTTTCTGTGGCTCTTATCTCCCTTTGCTATTATGAGTTCCAGAGAAAAGTATCTGTATGTCTTTCTTGTAATTCCCCGGCATTGTATGTGCACTGCAGCCCTGCAAGTGTGTGTGTGTGTGTGTGTGTGTGTGTGTACATGTGCATTAGACTTTGTATGTGGTAATAATGTCAGATATTTAAAAGTTGAAGAAACAAAAGTCCTCTAGAGAACACCCATGTACCTTCACCCATTAACCTGTTATCATTTTACCCCATTTGCTTTATTACTTCTTTCTTTCTGTCTCTCCACACACAGACTCCATTTCCCCCCCCAAACTATTGTGGAGTAAGTTACATACCTTATAGTCCTTTACTGCCAATATTTCAGTGTGTATTTTTTCAGAACAGGGATCTCCTACATACCCACAGTACAGTTATCAACTTTATAAATTTCATTTGTAAAATACTTTAATCCACTCTCAGTATTACAGTTTTGTCGGTTGACCTAGTAATATCCTTTATCGAATTTTTTCCCTTCCAATACAGGACCCAGTCTAGGGCCAGATACTGCATTTAGTTGTCTTGTCTCTTTAGCTTCTTTTAATCTGGAACATTTCCACAGTCTTTGTCTTTTTGATGCTTTAGAAGAATTTGGCTCTTTTCTAATATGGTTTTTTTTTTTTTTTTTTAAGATATATTTATTTATTTTAGAGAGAGGGAGAGAGTGTGTGAGCAGGGGGCAGAGGCAGAGGGAAAGAGAGAGAATCCTCAAGCAGACTCCCCACTGAGTGTGGAGCCCGACGCAGGGCTCAGTCCCAGGACCCTGACATCATGACCTGAGCTGAAATCAAGAGCCAGCCATTTAACCAACTGAGCCACCCAAGTGCCCCCCGATATAGTTTTAATAAGTACTTCACATTCATACTGGATTATAAATCACGTATTTTTACATACTTCTATTTGATTCTCACAAAACGCTTGTGAAGTGGGTGATATTCCCATTTCACCGTGAAAGGAGTCAGTTGGTTAGGTGTTTTAGCCAAGGCCATATTGCTGAGATGGCTAATATTGATGAAGTGGTGTGTGCTACACTTGTCTAAGTGCGTGACTCACAGATACTCGCTTTAAACCTGACAGCCCTTCGAGGTGAACGGGAGCCCTGATACATACAGGGTAAGGAGCAGCCTGAGGGATCTCGGAGGAGTGTGAATTAGCTTTTTATTCTTAGGCCGTTTTTCTGCTTCTGCAGCGATTAAATGTGACTTCCAGATTTTGTCTGTTTTTGTTTTTGTTTTTTAAGTCATTTTAAAATTTCAAATCTGTGAAAATAGAAGCTGGAATGCGGGCAGACAATTTCAATATTGCTTTAGTTGCACAGTTGATCTGAGCAGCTGTGGGGCACATTGGTGATGGAGTTAAGAATTTTTGCCTCCTCACTCAGTTTATTCATAGCTGCAGGGTATCTCTTTTTACTGACATTTACCTGTGTGTGGTACATGATAGTTTACAGAGACCCTCACGTCCATGAGTTGTGTAATCCTCACCTCAGTCATCTGACCTGCTCCAGTTGAGCTGGGATTCAGGCCTAGGCCTTGTCTTGGTCCGGTGCTTCTGTCACTACTCTGCGCTCCGTTAACGGGGCTTCACTTTCACAGCAGCCCTGCTGCAGTGCACACGTCAAATTGCCTACGTCTTGAAACTCGCTTCTCCCTTTTCTCTCCCTCTACAAATGTATTCTTTTAATTTTTAAAAATTTCAGCCGTTGGTTTTAAGTCTTCAGAGACGAAGTATAAGGGCCGAGCTTATACGACCGATTTGGTGATCTCAAGTAAAATTTACAGCAAAGTTAATCTCATCCGTATCTCATGAACGCAGTAGTCATTACTAGGACCTGTGGCAAACCAGAATACTTGTTTAGCATCAGTACTAGGACCATTTTGGTTTTGGAGGGAATGAGACCTTCAGAGGATTAATGGAATGGGTCTCAAGTTTTTGCCCACAATCCACAGTAAGAAATGTGTTTTACATCTTTCTTAACACACACAGTCTAGTGAAACAGTAAGCTCTCACTGCATAGAAAGTATTCTGTTTTCTTTTATTCTATCCTGTGCTTTTCTGTCAGTTTTTGTAAGGCTCTTGTGAGCCACTAAATTTATCATACTACTAGATATTTGGGTTTATAATAGTTTCAAAAACACCATTCTGGTCTAACTCCCTGTATTACTGTGTAAACAGGCCCCGGGAGAAGAAATGACTCTTCTAAGATCTTTCAGTTAATTGATTGCTATGCTGAAATAAGAATTAAGGACACCCAACTTCCAGTATTGTATTGTCTTCTAATGACTTAAATTGCTATTACCTTTTTTTTTTTTTAAGTAGGCTCCACACCCATGTGATCAAGACCTGAGCCGAGATCCAGAGTCAGATGCTTAACTGACTCAGCCATCCAGGAACCCCTAAATTACTATTACTCTTAAGTATCTACACCAAGTATTTCTAGGGACATAGGAAGCAGAGGAATCATTAACTGAAGACACAGGAAACTGCTCTGAGGGTCCTTTGATGATCCCTGTGCATAGGACTTTCTCCACTCTTCTTTTTTTTTTTTAACTGCACCTTCTCACTTTTATTTTCCTTTTTTTAAAAAAAGGTTTTATTTATTAATTTATTTAGAGAAAGAGCATGCAAGCAGAGGGAGGGGCAAAGGGAGGGAGAAAGAATCCCAAGCAGACTCTGCGGTGAGCGGAGAGCCCGATGCGGGGTTCAACTCCATGATCCTGAGATACCGAGATCCTGACTCGAGCTCCACTCTTTCTGCAACCCACTCAAAATTTTTCTTCACCACCTGGAGCCCTTCGGGAGTTACTTCCTTGAGGTCACGATAGGACTGTTCATCTTTCTGTTGGCTTCGATATCCTGATGACCAGAGTCTCCAGGAATCATTATCCATAACATCAGCAAGAACAATTTCTTTGGTGGTCACATCACCACCAAATTCAATCTTCGTATCAACTGGCGTACAGTTCTGGGGCAAGCAGCATTTCTCCAGTATTTCAGAAATAGCCTGTGTAGCATGACTCATGATATCCACTTCAGTCTGGCCTATAACAAGTCCAGCAAAGCAAAATTTTGCAGCAATTAGCTGTTCCTCAGACCACTGTGGATCGTTATTGGCATTGTCCTTGAAAAACAGCTCCACTTTAGGTGGGTAAAACTTATATCTCTCCTTGACACCAGGATTCCTTTTGAGAAAAGAACCAGTTGCTATTCTTCTACAAACCCATTCAATTGGAATCATTTCACACTTAGGTGCAATGAAAGCTGTCTCCCCACATTTTCTGGGGAAAGCAGTTTTGATACCTGCTTCCTTTAACAACTGAAAAATACAGCTGGTAGTTTTATTTGAGATTGCAGCTTTTCCTTCCAGGTGATTCTGGCTGCATTTCCTGCTGTTATCTGGTCCTTGGACGCAGGAGGACTTTTCCTGGACTATCTGGCAATTCATAGACTTCTTTTGTTTTATCCTCATGGAGTTTTTTACCAATATTCAGTACGTCAGCTGTCACCATTATCCTATGTGGGCTGGGGGCAGCGGCCGACTTTCTCCATTCTTAAGGAGGCTAATGCTCCACAGTGTGGCTTTCGTAAGAGCATCTGGTGGATACTCCTGCCTTTGCCTCTCTACGGGTTGTTTCTCTTCACTCAGAACATGAGGTTGGATAAGGCAGCCTGGACCTACAGTCTAGTAGGGATTTTGTCTATTATTCTTTCTCACTCGGGAAATCACACTGCATGCCCAAAGTCATTCTTCATTTAAAAAAAAAAAAGGAGATACCTTGCAGGGTGAAGATTATTTCCTTGACTCTGCCAATTGGCTCAGGTTGCCAGTAATGAAGCTTCTTTATTTAATTTTTGATGACTAGGAACTGGGTATAACAAACACACACCCACACAACTTAATAGAAAGAATAAAATAAAATTTTGGCTTTCTGTCATGAGATTTGAGAAGAGTACAGGTAGTATAAGTGGAGATTCCCCCCCACCCTTTTTTAAAGATTTTATTTATTTATTTGACAGAGAGAGACAGCGAGAGAGGGAACACAAGCAGGGGGAGTGGGAGAGGGAGAAGCAGGCCTCCTGCTGAGCAGGGAGCCCGGTGTGGGGCTTGATCCCCGGACCCTGGGATCATGACCTGAGCCGAAGGCAGATGCTTAATGACTGAGCCATCCAGGTGCCCCTCCCCTTTTCTGTTTTAAACAATTTTCTGAGAAAAAGGGAGTATTTTTTTTTTTAATGATTTTTTTAGTTTTAAGTAATCTCTACACCCAACATGGGGCTCAAACTCAAAACCCTGAGATCAAGAGTTGCTTGCTCCACTGACTGAGTCAGCCCAGTGCCCCCCAAAAAGGAGTATTCTTAAGATTCATAGTAGAAATCAAACTAAAATACTTAATTTATTTGAATATTTGAAATAAGATTGCCACACATTAAATTTGCTAATGATTTTAACTGTACACATTTTTTAGAGTATATTTGTAAATATATTTACTATGATATGCAATAATATATGTTGTATAAATTAGAAATGTGTAAGAGAATTTACTTCTTTGGCTTTTAAATCAATTTCAAATAGACAAAGCTTCTTTTTGTATGTAATGGAAAAATTGGTTTGTCTGATATGAAGAAGTTAATCAGTAACAGTTTGTATATTAATTTAGAGATTCAGTGAAATAAGACTTAGAACTGAGAATGATATGTAGTAAATCAGTGATTCATCCATAGAATTGAGAATGATATGTAGTAAACCAGTGATTCAGTGATTGAGCCCCATATCGGGCTCCCTGCTCAGCGGGAGGCCTGCTTCTCCCTCTCCCTCTCCCTCTCCCACTCCCCCTACTGATTAGGTATCTGTACTTGATCTGGCTTGAGTTCATGTGAGATGTTGGAATGTATTTCTTAGCATTAAAATATCCTATTTTAGTATCTTTGATTTATAGTCATATAGGACTTTGAAGCTCATTTCCTAGCAACATCACAGAATCGGGTCTAAATAGTCTATTTTATTTATAAGAAGAACATAATACAGTGTTTATTGATTGATAACTTTTAAAAGTAAAAAACAAAATGCAAGCACACATGGAATTTTGACTCAAATTGGTTGAGCCTTCAAAAAGTACTTACTCATTTGTGAAAGTTCTCTTTTTACACAAGTCTTTTTTACAGTCAAACAAATGTTTAATAATGCAACACCATATTACAGTATAATGGCACTGAAGGGAGAGAATATTTTACAGCTGTGAAGTTTTTCTTTTTTCTTTTTCCAAGGCACAATGCTTGAAGGGAGAGTTGTCTGAAGGCAGGATGATCAGAAGCAGGGACTGCCCAGCTGTTCACTCATTTTAGTCATGTTAAATCATCTGATATGCCCGTAAGAGAGAAATGTCAATTGATTAATGAGCCAGACTATTGATTTTATGTTTTCAGACTGCTAGAGGAGATTACGCTTCTAGATACAAGCCTTTCCATAAGCCTTCCTTTTGACCAAGTGCATAATGAAAGTAAGCACAGAGTTCACTGAGGTTAGAGTTCCATGCTGGGATCCAGGACTTCCATTTGGTATTAAAAACAGTGTGTGCTGTTGTGTACTGGGGTTGTGTGTGTTGGGCTTAGAGTCAACTGACCTGAGTTCTAGCTGTGGCACTTCTCCCCTCTAACAGTGGATCAAATGATGAGGCTTATTTTAAAGAATCTTTAAGGGCGCCTGGGTGGCTCAGTTGGTTAAGCAACTGCCTTCGGCTCAGGTCATGATCCTGGAGTCCCTGGATCGAGTCCCGCATCGGGCTCCCTGCTTGGCAGGGAGTCTGCTTCTCCCTCTGACCCTCCCCCCTCTCATGTGCTCTCTCATTCTCTCTCTCTCAAATAAATAAACAAAATCTTAAAAAGAAAAAAAAAAAGAATCTTTAAAACTATGATAATTTCAGCAAGAGGAGATTAAATATAGAACATCAAAATAATTGAAATACTATGCGGCCATTCTCATTGCATGTCAAAGATGATCATAACACATTGTATGCAAAAATCAGTTTACAAAGCAGTAATTACAGTCTAATTTTTTTTCTTGTAAAATATACCCCCCCACCAAAATAACAAGCACCATGGGTGTGTGTGTGTGTGTGTGTGTGTGTGTGTGTGTAGTCTGAAAATCATAATTTTTTTTGTCTAGGAAATATAGAATAACTTGAATATTATATATTCAGATAGCTGAAGATAGCTTGCTGAGCTGTAAAGCTGAAACTCTTGTGTTTGGTGATTCCTGTGGGTTTCATTTATTTTTATTCTCTATCCTTTGTGTTTATTGGTAGTATTGAATATTTATTTTCAGAACTATAGTATCTTTTTCCATGGGAAGAAATGGATGGCCACAGGTGGTTTTCATTTTTTTTTGCATGAGGCATGTGCACTGACAGCCTTTGAAACTTAAATGCTTTGTAATATGCAGGTGCTTTTATTGTTTATAGAAATTCCTAATCCTTGTTTGAAATTTATTAAATGGTGTTCCATCTGTAAGCCTCCCTAAATTCCGTAGATTAATTAGCCTTTGTAAGGTTGCCTTTTATCTAACTTTAGTATAAACTCTTCCATCTGGGAACCTTCTCTTTCCTGTGCTTGTTCAGTGTTCTGTGTACTTCAGCACTCTGGTATTAAGTATTAATTATGGACATTGACGTTCTCAGGAATCATGAAGAACACTAAGAATAACAGTAGATTGAACAAAGTGGCATTGTCCAGAGAATAGTTTGATGTGGGGAATGATCCATCCATCATGGCTTTGCCACTACTAGGTGTGTGGCATTACTGAAGAGTGGGATAGTTACTCCATAGGGAAATTTTACAGATGATGGTTCTGTAAGTTAGCAATCTTAAGACGTTTCAGTTAAAGGAAAAAAAAAAGAGAAAAACACCCTCTTTTGACATCTCATGTGGCTTTTTTTCCTGGTAGGTTCTGATTGAAAGTTTGTTGACAGTATTTACTGCAGAGAGATTGGCTTTGGCTCTTTTGAGGAAATGTAGTATGGGGTTAGAATTGTGTTGTTATTTTTAAAGGAATGAATATATGTTTTTAAAGATTTTATTTATTTTTTTGAGAGAGAGAATGAGATAGAGCATGAGAGGGGGGAGGGTCAGAGGGAGAAGCAGACCCCCTGCTGAGCAGGGAGCCCGATGCGGGGCTCGATCCCAGGCCTCCAGGATCATGACCTGAGCCGAAGGCAGTCGCTTAACCAACTGAGCCACCCAGCCGCCCCTAAAGAAATCAATATTAAATGATTTAATTCTATTTACTAGTCTCAGTAAGAATTATTAAATACCACAGAGTGGAATGTTTATTTTTTAAAAACATAAAAGGTCAGTAATTCAGTCATCTGTGTACTTAATCAACTTAATATTATTTGGTGCTTTTTATGGACTTAATTTTGCCACCTCACCCTCTGCCTCAAATAAATGAGACTAATGCTATAACAGATAGGTTCCATGACTTGTTTAGGAAACATGACAAAAATAATTTTGCTCAGTTAAGTTTTGATTATGGTAGATAATTGAGGGTAGGAAACCAAAATGTAGTTATTACATGGTTTTGGCTTCCAAGGTATAACATCTAGGTTGAGAGAGAGAGTTAATAGTCATGAAACAGTTGAGACCATTAAGTGTTCAGGTGTATTTTCCAAATTATAAGAGAATAAGACATTCAGGGAAGATGGTTTAGCATAATCAGAATGTAGAAGGTCCTTAGAATTAAGTTAGTGGAGGAGACAGCATTCGAAATTGGAGTAAACACTGTGCCTAAAGGAATGACTTCAGGCACATGTGGAGATATTAGAGTAGCCTTAAATGATAAGAATCTGGCTGTGCATTGAATAGTTGTCGGGTTAGGGCAGAAGGTATGGTTGTTTAGAGGGATGGTCACATTATGGGAAGGCTTTGAAAGCAAAGGTGGCCAGCGAGGATGCATGAATAGCTTGTTTTTGCGATAGAGTAGCAAGATAAACAATTTCTCCCAGGTGAGTTATCTTATAAATGGTAGGTAGGAAGAGATTGGAGACCAGTGAAAATATTTAGGAGATTATTGTAGTAGTCTGGGGATGAGTTAATGAGTGCCTACCTTGGGAGGGTGACGGCAGGAATAGATGGGAATAACTGAGACACACTGTCACTGGAAGAAACTTGGTCATTAGCATATCCTCAGTGCACACTGAGTGAGTGAACCAGAGGTTGAGAGAGGGGAATAAATATGGAGAATGAAGGAAGAAATAAGTTAATAGTGACTTCCTCCTAGATACCTTGAGAGTTACTTACCACTGATAGAAGATGGGTAGGATAAACAAATCTAGGTAGAGGGAGATGATGAGTTCAGTTTGTACATATGGAATTTGAAGTGGTGGTAACTTTGCAAGTAGAAGTGGCCTTATAAGTAGCTGGATACATGGTTCTGGAAAATAGTCAATTCAGGGCCTGAGACATAGAGTGAGGTGTATGGATATGTACATATATGGATATGTAAGGGCACTTTCTGAGAGAGTTTTTTTTTTTTCCTGAGGGAGTTTCTAAAGGGAAGATTGGAAGATCAGTAAAGAAGCCTTAGAAAACACCAGAAGAAATCATTCAACATTTAGGTTTTAGAGGGCCATTTTTTTTAAAAAATATTTTAATTGTTATGTTAATCACCATACATTACATCATTAGTTTTTGATGTAGTGTTCCATGATTCATTGTTTGTGCATAACACCCAGTGCTCCATGCAGAATGTGTAGAGGGCCATTTTTAATAATTTGATTTCAGTTTGCTTAATTTGAGTAATATATATATATATTTTTAAAGATTTTATTTATTTGACAGAGAGAGACACAGCGAGAGAGGGAACACAAGCAGGGGGAGTGGGAGAGGGAGAAGCAGGCTTCCCACTGAGGAAGGAGCCCGATGTGGGGCTCGATCCCAGGACCCTGGGACCATGACCTGAGCCGAAGGCAGACGCTTAATGACTGAGTTACCCAGGCGCCCCTGAGTAATATTTTTTAAAACCTGTTTTAAAGCAACCAGTAACCTGTGTTTTGAACAGTTTAGTTTAAAAATGATGGTAAAAATCAGTATATTCTGATCTGATTCTAAAATCAGAATATTTCTGATTTGTTATAACTTTTCCTAGATTGCCGTGCTAAGGAGACAGCAACGTATGATAAAAAATCGAGAGTCTGCTTGTCAGTCCCGCAAGAAGAAGAAAGAATATATGCTTGGCTTAGAGGCCAGGTTAAAGGCTGCGCTTTCGGAGAATGAGAAGCTAAAGAAAGAGAATGGATCACTGAAGCGACAGCTGGATGAAGTCGTGTCAGAGGTGAGTGCTAGTGATGCACCCCGATGAGATGGGTTCAAGTATTGTTTTTTCCTGAGAAACCAATTGGAAATTGTGTAAAACAATAGCACTAGAAAAAAAGAGGGCATAGGGCGCCTGGGTAGCTCAGTCGGTTAGGCGTCTGCCTTCGGCTCAGGTCATGGTCCCGGAGTCCTGGGATCGAGTCCCACATCGGGCTCCCTGCTCAGTGGGGGGGGAGTCTGCTACTCTCTCTGACCCTCCCCCCTCTCATGCTCTCTCTCTCTCTCTCATTCTCTCTCTCTCTCTCAAATAAATAAATAAAAATCTTAAAAAAAAAAAAAAAAAGAAAAAAAGAGGGCACAATTAACCCTAAAGCATTTGCAGTCAGAGTAAAGCATTGGAAAGAGGAGCTTGTGAGTTGTACCTCCCAATCTTCATTCAAAAGCTGTGTGTTTCCTTGGTAGCTTGCTTGCTCTCTTTTCTGACTAAATGAATCCCCTTGAGGACCCTAAATAGTCTCACCAGGTCTTTCCTTTTAAAAAAGAAAATACAGGGGCACCTGGGTGGCTCAGTTGGTTGAGCATCTGACTCTTGATTTCGGCTCAGGTTATGATCTCAGGGTCCTGGGATCGAGCCTGAGTCAGGCTCCATGCTCAGTGGGAAGTCCACTTGAGATTCTCTCCCTCTGCCCCTCCCCTCATGCTCTCTTACTCTCTGTCTCAAAAAAAAGGAAACACAAAATAAAAAATTTTAAAGACTTTTCTCTGTCCATCTGACCACTATTATGTTTTTTGCATATTGTTGCTATTCTGGTCCCGATAAGGTCAATGTTCTCCTTAATTCTGTTCATGAAACCTGCTGTCTCAGGATTTCCCACTGCACCGTCCTGAACCAAAGGGATGCCTGTGCATAATGCATGGGCTTCTTCCACTGTTCTGTCTTGCCCTGAGCACATGGGACTGTTCCATCATGTTAAGAGATTGAAGAGACAGGGAAATAATCTACAGATGTATTTTAAAATTCTTTGAAGACCCATAAAAATGTTAAATTGTTGAATTCTTTCATTTTGGGTGCAGAAGAAACTGCAAGGGAGTGGCCCTTTTGTTTCTCTTCTCCCGCACCTTTCCTTTTCTCTTTCTGCTACAACAGGGAACCTAGAAGGCTCTGCTCTCGTCTTGTGAAAAGTACTGTTTCCTCACCTTTGAGTTTTGTTTTTTTTAGCTATTAAATTGGTGAAGAGGAGTGTGCTTATCTTAGATGCTGCTTTTTGTGAGATTGTTATGTAGTTTAACATGGTTATTTCTTTTAGAACCAGAGGCTTAAAGTTCCTAATCCGAAGCGAAGAGCTATCTGTGTGATGGTAGTCCTGGCATTTATAGTACTCAGCTACGGACCCATGAGGTAAGCAGAGACCTGTCTGTTCAGGTACTAATGCTAAAAATCTCAGTTCTCATTCTTTTCAGCTCTAGTTGTAAGCTAGAGAAAAACAGATTTGTTTTGTTCTCTTCAGAGAGAATAATTACGTAAGAAGAGGGGAAAAAGAAAGATTGGTTCCTCTTCCTTGTTCTTCATCTAGGTCTGGCAGAAAAATCATGATGTTTAATGAAGAAAGCCTTCAGTTACCAAACAGATCAGTGGTGGGCCTTGAAATCAAACTGCCCGAGTTCAAATGGTAGCTCCTCCACTTGGTAACTTTGTGGTCTTAGGCAAGTTACTTAACCTCTGTGCTTCAGTTCCTTACCTTTAAAATGGTTAAACCTTTATAATAATACTGTTACCTACCTGCCTCAGTACTGTGATGCTTGAGCAGCTTCAGTGATTATAAGACACTTGGGTGGCTTCCTCCCTAGCCAGAAAGGAAGCAGCTAGAGCAGTAATTAGCGGTTTCTGACTTAGTAGGTTTGGAATGGGAATCAAGAATCTAAATATTTTATAGTGTTCTAGTTGATTTTGGTACAGGTTTCTAGCTAATCATGACTTGAGAAACACCGCTTTTAGGTTAGAGTCGTAGAATACTAGAGTCATAGGTTAGAGTCATAGAATACTAGAATTCAGAGGGACCCTAGAGACCCTCTTTTTCAGACTCCCACTCACTGTGGCACATTTGATAAATAAATGAAATCAGCATCCTAGGTGCTGGGGAGTCAAAGAGTGATTAGACTGGGGCCATACCTTCAAAGATCTCCTGGTCTAGCTGAGAAGACAGACAAGTCAAAGGATGACTTGAGTATAATGTGATGAATATAATAATAGCAATATGAGAAAATTACTAAAAAAATATAAATGAGAGTAAGAATTCCTTGAGAAGGTTCATGTCATATTGACAGATGTTCAGAACATGTTTTGATGAATGAGAGTGGTAAGGGAAATCCCCATAGAGGAAGCTGAATCTTGAAGTGTGATAGCAGTTTGTCAGTTGGAGAGTATGGAAAGAGATGCCAAGTAGAGGGACCACAGTAGTTAAAAGGCACAATTAGGAAATGGCTTGACGTTTTCAGGAAAAAGTGAAAAATTCATGTGTATCTTGTACATGTGGGAATGTGTATGAGGGAGATGGGGCTACGGGTATATGGTGGGGGCCAGATCCTGAAGAGCCTGGTGTGCTACTGTACACCATGAGGCAGAGGGCAGCATAATCAGTTTTGGTGTTGGGAAGGTGACTGAGGGGGGTAGCGAGAAGGGACCGGACTGAGCAGATGCTGTTGGCAGAGACAGCACCGGGAGGCTGTTGGTGTATTTGAGGTGGTATGTGCGAGTCTGGATTTGGACTGTGGTGATGGAAAGGACAGGCTATCTCAGGGTGCACCTCTGACATAGACTCTGGGGTTTGGTGACTGATACAGAGTGGGACATGAAGAAGAAAAGAGAGAAGCTAAAGATAATTCCAAATTTCTATCTTGAGGGACAGAACAGCGATGCTCTTATTTAAGGCAGGACATAGGAAGATGAATCATTTTATGATGGAGGATAATGGTTTTTATTAGTATGGGAAGTTTGTGATACTGACTAGATAATTGGGAATTACCATGATATATAGACAGACAGATGGTAGTGGAGTAGGTGAGATTATCCAAGGAGAACAAGTAGGGGAAGAAGAGTAATGAGAATCTGGGGAAACCAGCATGACAAACTCAGGAAAAGAAACTCAGAGTGAGTAGTGTTAGGGACAGAACCAGAAAAATGTGGTTTTCTGAAGCCAAGAGTGAAAGAGTTTCAAAAAGAGGCTTGTGGGGGCAGAGAAACCTGAGGTGAGAACATTGAATTTGGCAACTAGCAGCTTGATGGTAATCTTGGAGCTGCTCTGTGTTCCAGGCTTTGTGGTTGACACTCTTATCAGCGTTCATTTTGCAAGGTGATGTCCAGAGCCAACACATTTCCTTAGATACTATCTTCTGACCTGTGTAGACTGTAGTGAAATCCTCACTTCCTAACAGCTCATTTTTTCATGCAGCCTAAGATTGTGGTAGCTATTTCGAAGAGATGTATTATTAACTAAAATCCCCATATCTTTTTCACATGTTTGATGGTCAAGCTAGGTCATTCCCATTTTATTTCTACATAGTTTCTAAAAAGTAAAATGTAGATCTTGTATTCAACTTTCATTATCATTTGGTATTAGCACAACTGTCTAGAGCATTTGATATCCCATCATGGAGCCTCAGACACCCATGTACTTTTTACTAAAATGATTCAGTGGAAAGAGGTCATATTTCTGAGTTGACCTATTTTTGAAAGTTTATACTGTATTAGACATGTTACACAGAATATGTAGAAGAGATACCTGGAGCAAGCATTTACATTATTAAAAAGAATTTTTTTACTACCTATTGGTATTTTACCCATATTCTTCATATTAAAATTATTTTTTCATTTAACTCTGATAATGGCAGTCTCAGAGGCTTTATGCAGTAGCGTTCGGTGGACAGTAAAGAAGATGGGGTTGTGCTGTAGGAAGTGAGGATGGGGTTAGGGATACACATTGTTGTGGAAGCCCTCATAAGTAAATAGAGATTTGGGGGAAAAAAAGACAATTTTTAAATGAATTAATGATGTTTACAGCTACTGAGGGTAGAGGGGGTGTGTGGGGATGGATCTCATTTCTATGAGCTGATGTGTTGATTCATTTTGGAAGGAGGAGACTTTGGTCCTATTTTATCACAAAAGTTTTGTGTCCAAAAAATTAGATGAATAATACAAACAGCAGAATGAAGAACGGGAGAAAGCTTAAATATTTGAAAGTCCTAAGCAACAGCCAGAGGAGATCTGTGTCTGTCTCTTTGTGAAGGCTTGAGGAACAGAAAGCGAAGAAGTAGTGGGAAGATTTAGGAAGTGTGCAGATTTTTAAAAACATGTTAAAAGGCTTAGATTGAAGAAAAGCAACAAAGAGCTGGAAGGAGTGAAGAAATATCGAAGTATCTCAACAGGTTGGAATATCTCCAGACACCAAGAAGGAAACAGAAAAGAAACTGGCTATGGAGCTCATAAAAACCAGCAACTATTTCTTCTCAACAAAATTTGGCATGAATGGTGAAATATCAAAGCTGAGAGAGCAACAGTGGTCTGAAAGACTGAAACCTGCCCCCGAACCAAATGTTGGCAGTGGAGATGTGCCATCACGTATGTTCTTCAGAAACATTCTTGATTGACCCCATCCTTCGCAGCCTCTTCACTGCAAGACTGAAGATCTTCTTAGGGCTGGGAATCTGCCAGAGGAGCAGAAACTCCCCAGTTGAACCTTATTAATACCATCTGGAATGTATTTATTGAATAACTTCCACACCCATGGCCGTGTATATCTATAAACCTTAAGCAAGCATTATTGTGTTTTAATTGGTATAGAAAAAAACAGATTGTGAGTTCTAACTGAACTTTTCTCAAGTACCACAAAACTAAGTCTGGCCAGACAAGCAGACATTTTAATGAGAGATTTCCAAAGCATTTTAAATTTAGGAAACTAAACTCTTTCAGAACAGATCACATTACCATAATAAAGTTGTCAGTGTTGTTTCAGATGTTCAGTGTAGAATTGAACTTCTGTGCCATATTGGTATGGGTCCAAGTGAAAAACTATCTAACACACAAGTTTGCTGCCTATAGGTATGCCTTAAGAAACATTTCCTGAAGGCACTTGTGGTGATGAAATATAAATACATCTTACCTCTAAGGTAAGAGAGTTTTGTGCAGCAACACTGACTAGTTTGAAGAGTTTTAGGTTACTGAATAGTCATCACACAGAAAAAGAAAATAAATCAAACAGACTTAAAAGGGTTAATTTTTCTGACCTTATTGATGTTACGTGGATGGTAAAGACAGCATCTAGCTTTTTCTGGCACAAGATTCAAAGAGCTGGCCCACTCTGGGTGGTCTATAAAAATAGTAACTCTGGGCAGCAGGGAATGGCTAAACTGGACAAATGTGAATTGGTAGGAAACCCTCTTCTTACTGTTCAATATTAGGGTTGATTCTATGATTATTAGTCCTATTTTATAGTTAAAGAACTGGAAATTTAACCAAGGTCTCTTTTAAAAATTATTGAAAACTCTGCCTTCTCTACTATACGTATCATAAAGTGGTTTTTTCCTACCATTGTCCAAGAAACCTTAAGGACTTCTGTTTTTGGCAATATGGTGGGCTAGAGGTATGGAGAACCTCTTTGCAGTTCTATACACCAAAAAATGCTGGATTAAAAAACACATCAAAACTCTTTTTTTTTTCTTAAATTTTTTTTAGATTTTATTTATTTATCAGAGAGACAGAGGCAGGCAGAGGGAGAAGCAGGCCCCTTGCTAAGCGAGGAGCCCGATGTGGGACTCAATCCCAGGACTCTGGGATCATGACCTGAGCCGAAGGCAGACGCTTAACTGACCGAGCCACCCAGGCGTCCCACATCAAAACTCTTTTATGTAATGGCTGAACTGAAGACAGTAAGGACTTCTTAGAGGCCAGAAATATAAAGATAACATGAATCCATTATAAGCTAGCTTTGGAAGTGATGCTATTTCCTGATCCTTTAGCCTAGAGTCTGGTGACAAGAAAGCTCTGGGGTCCTGAACAAGGTAGGAAGTCACAACTGAGCCCCATCCCCCCTTCCCAAACCCAAATAAAGCTGGAACTTCCAAAGAATGACATTTTCAGTTGCTAAAAAGAGGGGGAAAAAGTAGGTTGTCAAACTACATAGGGAGAGTATTGATAAGTACCTGTCTTGGTATTGGCTTTGAGTAGGATGGAAATAAAGAAAAAGTCTCCCTGAGAACTCATCATCACAAGCCTTAACTCATGTAGGTTTGAGACTGAATTTATACTACTGTTGTGACTCCTCAAAAAACCCAACCAAAAATTTAGTTTAAGTGGCCCTCTGTTGGTACTGCTAGGCTCCTGGCAGAAACAAATGCAAACTCTTCTCAGAGGAAAGTGCTATAAACATCCATCCTGAAAAACTGCTGCAGATCAGTTCCAACTGAACATGAGCCAACATCACCTCCCCCAAAATCATTAATCACACTAAGAAACAAGCCACCATGAACAAGAGTTGGGAGGAAATAACAAACTACAGAATCATACTCTGAAGACTACAGATATTTGAATCAACAGATACCAAGGTGTAAAATAAATATGTGAAATAGAAGAGGGCATTAAAGAATGACAAAGGAACAAAAGACTATCAGAAATGAACCAGACATTTTGAAAAAAATCTAGAAATGTGATAATAAGTTAAAATTAGAAAAACAATGCCCAGGTTAAAACAACAAAATAGGCGTATGTGAAGAAAAAAATTGTGAATGGGAAAATAGGGCTGAAGAAATACAGAGTGTAACAGAGAGATGAGATGGAAAACAGATTTAAGAGAGGAGGTCACAGTACCATCACCGAGTAATCAAAGTAGTATTTGTCAGGAAACATTCTGATATCTTGTACCTCCTGATGAGATGCACTGAAAAGGATACAATATCACTTATGTGATATTCTAGCCAAAAATGAATAACCTAACTTTTATAATGAAAAAAATACCAGATAAATCCACACAGAGGGGACAATGTATAAAATAAATAGGCTGTGATCTTAAAAAGTGTCAAGGTATTCAGGAAGAAGGAAAATAACTTCAAAGGAAGGTTTGAGATGCAGATATGAATGGCCAACAACAACAAAAATAATAGTTGTAGATGAAGCTTTTTTTAAAAAAGTTGATGATCTAAAACATTAACAATGTCTAGTTTGTAAGGTTAGAACAAATGAAGGTGGAAGTATTTTCTGTACAATAATACCTGATAAATTGGGAAGGGTGTGATGGAAGTGAAAACATTCAAAGTTCTTATTCTTGTTTAGAAGTAGGTAAAAATATTGATTATTTTAGACTTGTTAAGTTACATTAGCATTTTAAAGTTTTGGGTTAACCCCTAACAAAATATAATTGGAGTGTATCATTTTGAAATCTAGTGGAAGAAATATCACTGAGATGGACAGAACAACCCAAAAGAGGGAAAGAGACTATGAGAATATGAAAGCACAAACTGTGATAGTAGAAATGAATCTAGAATATTATCCATAATCACAATATGTGGAAATGGACTGAACTCTGCATTTAGAAGGCAAAGATTGTCAGACTGGGGCGGTGGAGGGGTGGTGGTAGGGAGGCAGAATTCGACTTTATGCCTTTTACAGGAGAAACACCTGACAGTGTCAAGCTACAGAAAGTCAAAGTTGAAAGTCAACGGATAGAAAAAGCAAGTAGTAGCGAAAAGAAAGCTGGAGTTGTTTTATTAATATCAGACATGTATACTGTAAGGAGAAGGCATTATTAGACATAATTACTTACCTGTTGATTAAAAAGTTAGTTTACCAGGAAGATATATAATTCTAAATTAGTGTAAAGCTAATAATAGACCTTGGAAACAATCGTTAGAAGAACTACAGGGGAAGCTGGCATTCCACTGCCATGGTGGGAAATGTGAGTGTACCTCTCTTGATAGAGCACACTGACAAAATCCGCAAGGCTGGAGAAGATCTGAACGTTACCATTATGAGACCTGATCTAATGGCCATTTAGATAAACACTACATTTATCAACACATAGAGTTTTTCAACTGATCTGTGCTAGATCATAAAGGACATCTCAACAGATTTCAGACTAACATGTAGACTACATTCACTGTCAGTGTAATTAAACTAGAAATCAATAACAAAAAGATAAGAACTTCTATTCTACTAAAACTTAAAAAGCACAGTTCTAAATAACTCATAGATCAAAGAAGAAATCATAATGAAATTATTACTGAGTGATATTAAAAATACTATTTATCAGACCTTGTAGGAAGTATCATGTTACATGGAAAAAGCAAATTGCAGAGTATTTACAGTATGATTACATTTATATCAAGTTCAGACCAAAAGAACTGTACCATATGAATGTGTGTACATATGTGTGAAAGCTATAAAGGAAAGCAAGGGAACTGTTACTACAAAATTCAAAAGTCACATTGGGCAAGTTTAACTCACATGTAGGCCAGGCTAAGTATTTCTACATGGTGCTCCCAAATCATCCTGTTTACATATCATAGAACTTGTCACACTGGCCGGTTATTTGTTGGTCTGTCTGTCTTTACTGCTATAGCTCTTGTGTTGTTTTCTTTTTCTTTTTTTTTTTGAGAAGCTCTGCCGCAGTCCATTTTTTTATTATATCCTCAGCATTTAGCATTATATGTACAGTACATGGCAGACACACACACACAAAAATGCTGCACTGAATTACCAAGAAGGATTTTGTCAGGCTGACAAGGAGAGATGGGCATTCCAGGCAGAGTTAGGGAGGATGGCTTTTTACCTGCAGTTAAGAAGCAGTCAGAGATGGCTGGAGCTCACTTGACTCTTAGATCATGCTTGACATAGTGGAGCTACTTAACAAATCTTTGTTGGATGTGGTTGAGTGACTGAACAGATGAATGAGGGACTCCTGGAATGTGAATGAGCATAGACTATCTGATGGGGAGTGGAAAGCAGTAGGGCTGAGAGGGTAGGCTGTGGCCAGTCCCTATAGGGCATCATGTTCCCTGCGGAGGAGAAGACCCCAAACAGTGACCATTGCACGGTATCATTCTAGTGAGTACCTAGTAACATGGTGTGTGTTGTGAGTGTCATACTGGGAAGAGGAGGTAAGTGGAGATGGTGATTATAAGAAAGGTTTCACCCGGGAGAATGAAATTAAAGATTTGTAAGGAGAGGAGAGACAGGTTCCATGGGAGGTGTAGGACGCACGACACTAATCAAAGTATGATACAGAGATGGAGAAGAAGTTATTTACCCCTGTCTACCCTTGTTGTTGCCTTAAAAAAACAATACATAAGGCAAAAAAAAGTCTTCACTTCCTGGGCCTCTTATGACTGATTAAATTTTCCTATTTTTTTTTCTAGTTTTATGTTTTTTAAGATACCTTAATTTTCATAACCTATTCTCTTTATCTCATTACTACTACTTTCTGCCTTGTAACGTAGTTTCTTCTACTCATTTTTCATACACTTAGTCTTCTAGGGATGTTGGAATTGGATCGGACACAGTATAAGTGGTTATCAAGTTTAAATTTTATGAGGTGGAGGAAGAGAGATTTTCACTGTCGGGAGGGGGCTTAATTTTTAGAATTTCCTCCTCTTGGGTTCCTGCTTTCTTAAAGCAGTGTTCACATACTTGATGTTGGTCATACCAGAGGCATGGTTTTCATTGCTACTCTGTGCTGATGTGTTTCTGTTTTGTTGTTATTTTAAGTTTGTACCTTAAGATCATTTTGACATTAGGGAAGTTTAACTCTCCCCCATACCTTCAGGATTGATGTAAATTTCAGACTTGTACAGATATCCAGGAAATAGGGTATGGTCAAGGGAATGAGCAGTGTTCCTTTTAGACATTTGTAAAAATATTTCTTGGTGGAGGGAAGTAGAATTAATTTAAGAAAAGCGGGGGAAATAAGGGAAGAAAAAGGGAAAATAGATTAATCTTGATGGAAGAAAAGAGTTTCCCAAAGGTTCTATTGGCAACATAAAGTTTAACCAGTGATAAATTGTGTTAAAAATACTTCAGTCTTTATAAAACCGGATGGTTAAGAGCTAGTTGGAGAAACATTGGTCTGAACCCTACTTGCAGTCTGTCGTTTATTGTTCCGAGTTTGGTGGACTGTTGAGTAATGTTTTCACCGCAGAAGTTTGAGGTTTTGCAAATTTTCCTTGCCTCCTTAAAAGTTTGGATGAAAAAAAAAGGTTGGATGATTTTTTGTTACATTTTCTCATAGTGGTTCTCGAACATGGCTATGTATTAATAATCACTAGGAAATCTTCAAAAGGGAGGAGCCCTGCCCAAAACTTGTGGAATCTGGTAGGATGGGTCTAATTCAGTTGTTTTTATTTTTTATTTTTTTAAAGATTTTATTTATTTGACAGAGAGAGACACAGCGAGAGAGGGAATACAAGCAGAGGGAGAGGGAGAAGCAGGCTTCCCGCTGAGCGGGGAGCCTGATGTGGGGCTCGATCCCAGGACTCTGGGATCATGACCTGAGCCGAAGGCAGACGCTTAACGACTGAGCCACCCAGGCGCCCCTAATTCAGTTGTTTTTAAACAAAATGTTTTCCCCCGGTGATTCTGAAGTATGTCTAGAGTTGAAAACTGTGTAGTGTTTCCTTCCTTCCTTCCTTCCTTCCTCCCTCTCTCCCTCCCTCCCTCCCTTCCTCCCTTTCTCCTTTACCTTGGCCTCTGTGGAAATTGTAAGAGCACTTATCCATTGGATTAGAAGATAATGTATACATGAGAAGTTTTATTAAATCTCTAGACAGACACCTCTATACTCAAAGGTTTGTCTTATGTAATTGAGGAAATGTATGGACTTCTGTACTGAATAAGAGCCACAGCATAACCTTGTGAGGGGAACTTCTTCCTGGCACATAGGACTGCAGTTCATAGATTCCTTTGTTAGTTTCCCCCTTTCTATTTTAAAAGTCACTGTCATCATCCTCCTATTCTGAAAGTACAAAGCAGTATCTAAGGAGGTTTTGAGTATGCTAGGTCTTAAAAAAATAACAGGTGTTTGAAATTGACAGTGCTTTTTCCTTGTTTGTTCCGGGTTAGGTGCTGTCCCCTCACTAGAACGGAATCTTTATAGTCTGAGACATTAGACTTGGATGAAGAAGGGTAAATCATACTATTTAAGGGCCAGCTACTCTGTGGTTTGCTTATGAGACTGTGTTAAGGAAAAGCTGACCACAGAAAATATGGCATTGAATTTGAGTTGTCTGGAACTAGTTAGAAATAAAATCTCTTTATTCTAGCATTCTCTAAGTTTGTCAGCTTTTCATAATTTTTACAGGAAAAACTCTAGCTTCTTATCCTGAGATGAGCCTGTCCCCAAATCTGGCTCTAATTCCTGTTCAATTGCTGAGCACATTTTGCTGTATGAAATCATTATTGGCTGTAGGTTAAAAGTTACTATATAACTTAAATGTCAGAATTCAAACCACCAAGTATACTTGGTTTTGTTCAGCCAGATTTTAAAATGAAAGCTAATTCAAGTTCTTGGCTAAAAGTACTTTCCACATTTATCAAAGTGACACATAAACTGAAGAAATACAATACATCTAAATAGCAGGTGTTATTGAATCTGGGCTTGCAGAGAGGTAATAGAGCTAAGGGTAGTCCGTTCCCCAAATCGTCTCATTTATTCATGTTCTTCAAAAAAGTATCCGTGGAGAGTAATTGGTTCTCTTTTCTTCCAGCCTCTGTAGATTTCATCCTTTGTTTTAAAAAATGGCTTAGAATCTGTCAAGTGCAGAGCTGAGTTTTGAGGGCATGGAAAAATCTGTTGATGATATTCTTTAGTTTTGGACTTCGTGTGAGTTGTATATTGGGAGGTTTATAAAGAGTACCAGTGGCCTTAGCATTCATTGCTTGGCTACCTTTTGTCCCAGACTTGAGTTGTTACAGTAAGGAGAAGGGCATTTGAAATCAGAAACCTACATCCTTTGCCAGTTGCTTCTTTACCTTGAGTAAGTCATTATGTCACTTTCAAGATAAAAGGAGGTAATGTAACTTCTGCTGCTTTCTATCTTTTGAGAGGGGGTCACTGAGAAACCAGGGCAGATGAGAAAACTGTCAAAGTTGAAGTTGGGTACTTTGATGTTTTCTTCAGGCCCCAAATCTTAGTCAACATGTATGGTGTGTCTGAAGCAGCTTTGTCAACCGCCATTTCCAGTACTTAGTATATTCAGGTAGAATCCTGCTATATAAGTTGATCAAAACATAAATGATAAAGGAATACATAACTTTACTTGTAGTAAGGGAAGGTCTAGCCTAATACTAAGGTAGTGTAGGATAACTGAAACTTTTGATTTTAAGAAAATATATGTGTAATTATCATATATCATTTAAGCTTCTAGGCAGTTTGACATTAATGCCTTATTTTCTCCAGATTTGAGCTGTTTTGTCATTTCAGGAAGCATTTGAAACGTAAGTATTTTAAGGGCCATTATACAGATTGGTGTTTTTTTTGTTTTCTTTTAAAAAGATTTTATTTATTTATTTGAGAGAGAGAGACAGCGAGAGAGGGAACACAAGCAGGGGGAGTGGGAGAGGGAGAAGCAGGCTTCCCGCGGAGCAGGGAGCCCGATGTGGGGCTCGATCCCAGGACCCTGGGATCATGACCTGAGCCGAAGGCAGACGTTTAACGACTGAGCCACCCATGCGCCCCTGTACAGATTGTTTTTAACTGAGTTACAGCCAATGTAACACGCATGAACCATGAGTGTGTGGTGTACGTTTAGACTTCATGTTGTCTGTGTGTTCTGAACAAAAACTGGCATTAATATATTCTGTCCACAGTCAGTTTATCACAGTCCATGACCTCTGAGGAGCTAGAATTAGGGAATCACAGAGAGTCCATATGCCTTCTATGGCTTTCTCTCTCAGCCCTTCTCTGTAAAGCAGCATTACTTGCTTTCATTTTTCCTTCCTATATGGGTTTTGTTGTTATTGTTGTGAATTTGAAAATGCGAGATAGTTGGAAATAAGACTGTTGGAAGAAAAGAAGATGAATGAAAAAGAGAAGAGAATTAGTTCTAGAATAATCTAGGTTGGCTGTATGTTGATATCATCCGTGCTTGGTTGGTAAGGTAGTGGTTTTTATATTTGTCGTGTTAAGCTATTTTTTATCAAATATCTTGTACCAAGCAAATGAGCCTAAGCAATTTTGTAAATTAATTCTCCCAGAACTATGAGGGAAGGTGTTATTATCTCTGTTTTACAGATAAAGAGACTGAAATCACAGCTAATTATGTTGCAGAGCTAGGATTCAGAGTCTGCCTTTGGAGCCTTTGTCTTAATCACTAATAGAGCCACTCAGGCAGGGGAAAAAGAAGTTGGTATTTATAGATAGAGGAGTTAGGACTCGATCCAGTAACTTTACCCATCCCTTGAAAGCTTAGGATTGGCTGTGAAAGGAGAATATACTCATAAGTTGACTAGATTGATGTAAATATAACAGAAAAGTGATTGTACTCAAATTTGTAGGCATCTTTTTGACATTTAGAATGATCAGAGGATGCCTTTCTCAAGTGAGAAGATACCAAAGAGTTATTTACACACAAACTTTATATTAAACGTTGAGTCACTGACTTCAGCAATTAAGTATAGTGTATTAGTTATTTATTGCTGTGTAACAAATCACCCTAAAACTGAAAGGCTTAAGACAACTTTACTTTGCTAAAGCTCTACGATTTGGGCAGGGCTCAGTAGAGACAGCTCTTTGCTCCCATGGAGTGTTAATTGGGGTGGCTTGGGTTTGTGGACCACTTTCAAGATGGCTCACGCATCATGGTCAGCAAGTTGGTGCTGGCTTCAGCTGAGACTGCCAGGGCTATGGGCCAGGGTTCTCCGTTCTTCATTTAGGCCTCTCCACAAGCTGCTTGGCTTTCCTCTTAGTTTAGTGGCGGGGTTCCAAGAATGAGCATCACCTATTAGAAGAGTGCTTACTTTATAATTGTTCATTGAATGAGTGAAAGGATCTCATGCTGTTTTCTTGCTCATGTTGGCTCACTTGGCAAACTGCCACTGTAAAGTACATGTTTCTTCTCAGGGTCTGGTAATCCCTGGTTCTGAGAACTGCTATTTAGAAGGTTTTTAAAATCTTGATTTAAAGATTTATTTCTTTATTCAGTCACATTTCTGTTTCTAGTAAATTACCCCCAGTTACTACTAGCCTGCAAAAATCATCTGTGAACCATTCAATAAACAGAAAAAACTTCTTTAAGATTTGGAGAACTCCCTTGGGGAACTTTTTGTCTTTAGCCTCAGTTGCAATGAAAATTAACATAATTTCCTGTTCCTGGATCTGGAGATGGTGTAATAATGAGTTCACCACCTGCCATTCTTGAGTTGTGAGTTAGTGTCCCTAAAATGAAGATCTGGATTTTTCTCTTGACATGAGGCAGAATGGTACATACATTTCATCTGTTTGTTATTTAAAAAAAAAAAAAAGGGTGAGGGAATATCTTCTCTGAACTAGGCATTGTCCTAGAACAAAACAGAGGTCCCTGTACTCCTTAACTTATATTTTAGTGAGGACAGACTGACAGTAAACATAATAAGCAAATATAATGATAGAATTGTAGTTTCTTTGAACAAAGGGGGTAAACTATAGTAGAGTGAATGGTTTTACAAGTGTGAGGGTGGTTGTTGGAACTGTAGTTTTATAGTGATCATTGTAAAGTAGACATTTGCACCAAGTCTTACAGAGAGGGCCAACCATATAGATATGTGGGGGAAGAGCATTCCTGGCAGAGGAAACAGCCAATGCAAGGGCCCTAGGGTGGAGGCATGCCTTGCACGTTCAAGGAAAAGCAAGGAGGTCAGGGTGACTGGACTGAAGTGAGCAAGGGGGAGAGTAGTCGGTGATGAGGCCAGAGAGGTAAGATGGATGGGTTAAGTTTAGTGGGGCCTTGGTCATTTTAAGGTTCGGGGCTTTTGCACGGTAGAAATGGGGAGCTGTCTGAAGGTCTGAACAGAGAAGTGACATCATAATCTGACCCAGATTTTAAAACAGTCACTCCAGTTGCTGTGTTTAGAAAGGGCAGAACCTGGCGAGCTGTGCCACCAGTTGCTTGGTGTCATCCTTGGGACACGTAGCACTTTTTGATTCATAAAAGTGTGTTCACATCTGTCGTTTCACTTGAATCTTTGGAAAACTGTGAAATATTTGTCATTTTTGCTCTTGTACACGTGAGGAGTTGGAGGCTCAAGAGAAAGTCTCCTCAAGTGGGGAGTCTCAGAGCCACACCTTGCACCCTGATCTCTTGACTCCAAATTTTGTGCTCTTCCCGCCATCCTGCATTAAAGCTGGAAGAACTCCATGCTCTTTTCAGCTTCAAGTGATTTCAGGTTTTCATGGGTGGTTCTCCGATCAACAGCAGCAGCATGTGGGTTTCTTTGGGAGGTGAAAACCAGTAGGATTCTTACCTGCTGAGATGGCTTGAATTTAAAATTGATCTGCTTGTACGTACTGTAAGAAAGCAGGTTTGCAAAGGGTAGAATGGATTTGGAAATGTGCTGTTTTTTGTTCAGCCACTTGGTATGAAAATTGGTTATTTGAGATCATTTCTTAACAATTAAGTGGCTTCACAGATAATCTGAAACAGTTGTTGGCTTTTAGAATTTTTGTAAATGAAAAAGTAAAGTAACAATTCTTATAATACTTTTTCCAGACTTTTGGGGAAATCGAAATTATTTGTGTTTTTATCAATCTGTGCTTTCAGGCCTGTTGGCCCATGACATGAGCAAGGTTTACTGGTATAATGATTATTTTGTGGCTTAAAACTCTTGTCACTCTTGTGGAATAACATGTTTCTGATCACAGAGATGTGGGGACTTTCATTTTCTTAATATTTATTAGTTTATTTAAAAATACAGAATAGAACCTAATTTAAGCTAATCATGAAAAGAGTTTGATTAGACTGTTTTATTAATGTTGTGAACTATAAACAGTCATTGCCCTTACTACACTCACCCTTCCCGTGACTCTGAGCCATCTCTTTGTATTATTAGAAATCTCATTCTTCCAAAATTAACAAAAAGGGTCATGCCAAGAATCTAAAAGTTCACATCCACGATTTTCTCCTCCTCTTTCGTACATTTGGCTACTGTCAGATTCCTTGTTAATATTTGTGGTGTCACACTTGTACCTAAGACAGTCTTGAATTCTGGCAGTGAAATAAAGCTCTTCCATGTCTTTCAAATATTAATAAAAACAAGGGAAATATAATTCTGCAGTTACTCAAATGGTTAAAATTAGTTTCTGTAGGTCATTTCATAGGGTTTAAGCATTTATAGTTTGTGGTTTTTTTTTTTTTTTTTGAGCTGAATTGGACAGTCGGTTTGTCTGTAATTTAGCTTAAGAGAAATTTCATTTTAAGACTTTTAAAAAAATCTACAAGGAATGGAGGCCAAATGACAACAAGAACCAAAAACAAATAAGTGAAAAACTTTAACAGATTCTTTTCAAAATTTCTTTTTCTTTTTTTTTTAAAGATTTTTTATTTATTACTTATTTGATAGAGACAGCGAGAGAGGGAACATAAGCAGGGGTAGTGGGAGAGGGAGAAGCAGGCTTCCCACGGAGCAGGGAGCCTGATGTGGGGCTTGATCCCAGGACCCTGGGATCATGACCTGAGCCGAAGGCAGACATTTAATGACTGAGCCACCCAGCCGCCCCTCTTTTCAAAATTTCTTTTTTTTTTTTTTTTTTTTTTTTAAAGATTTTATTTATTTATTTGAGAGAGAGAATGAGAGAAAGAGAGAGAGCATGAGAGGGGGAGGGTCAGAGGGAGAAGCAGACTCCCTGCCGAGCAGGGAGCCCGATGCGGGACTCGATCCTGGGACTCCAGGATCATGACCTGAGCCGAAGGCAGTCGCTTAACCAACTGAGCCACCCAGGCGCCCCTCTTTTCAAAATTTCTTAATATATTTTTCAAAATACATTCTGGGCCAATGAGTAGATAATAAAGTTGAGGCTAACAAAGGGTAGAAGTTACTGGAGTAGCTCAGGTTAAAGGTAAATTGCCATTACCCTGTGATAGTCATTACCTGTGTGGGCAGCAGTGAAAAATAGTGATCACTTAGGAGCCAAACCAGTCAACATCAAAACTGATTTCTGGCAAGTGCAGCTGCCGAGTGACTGTAGTGCATCTCAGTTACAGATGGAATAAACTAAACTGATGGTTGAACTCAGGGTATTTGCTTGGAACAGCCATAAGTCGTGAACTGTCTTCATAGTCGTATTAACATCATCCAAAGAACAATGGTTGGTAGAAAGGCTCTTTTAAAACTTCCAAGTATTAATAATGCTGAACAGATTTACTTTATAAATCATGCATAAACCATACAGATGTCCACTTTTGATTATACCCTTCCACATACTTCCTGTCTGACCACCCCGCCCCCCCCCCACCGCCTTCTCCCCAGGTTGTCCACTTCTGTTGGATTCATTGTGAAAAATGTGTAATTTTTAGGGAATGAGATAGGAAAGATGTGTAAGACAAGATTATTTAAAATGGTAGTTCTCAAACATTTGAGTGTGTCACAGTCACCTAGATGGCTAGTTAAAACACAGAGTTGTTGGGCATCATTCCTAGAGTTCCTGGGTGAGTACGAATGGGGTGGGGCCTGAGAATTTGCGTTTCTAACCAGCTGTCAGGTGATGCTAATGCTGCTGGTCCAAGTACCACACTTTGAGAATCACCGTGAGAGGAAGGTGCTTTCTGATCAAGAGTGTTAATTGCTAGTTGACGGTAGGATTCAAGGAAACACGAGTGAAGTTACTTCCTGAAGCCATAGCAGCACTTTGGCTTGGCAGTTATCAAGGGAGCCTCCTTTTAAAAGCTTATTTATAACCCTTAGCCAGGACATAGGAAAGCAGGGGAGCTGTTCTAGTAATCTGTTGTTTTTCCAGTAGTTGAGGCAACTAGGAGATCATTGTAATACCAATTTTTAAAAGAAGGAATGTAGATTCCCCCATTTGACCAGGGAATTTAACAATCAGGGAAGATTCTGATACAGAAAGGGATATGATAGGGGCACCTGGCTCGCTCAGTCAGTAGAGCATGTGACTCTTGATCTTGGGGTTGTAAGTTTGAGCCCCATGTTGGGTGTAGAGATTATTTATAAAATGAAATCTTTAAAAATAAATAAATAAGAAAGGGATACGATACTGAGAGCCAAAATTAAAACAGGAAAAAAACATGCTTGTTTTGTTTTTTGTTACTTGAATAAATTTCTAGACTTCGTGATACTGTGGCAGGCAAGGCCATCCATAATCCAGCCTTGCATTATTGTTCTGGTCCCCTTTCTCCTCTCTCTCTGAAATGATCCCCTTCTTGCTATGTCCACACACCCACACACCCTCTCCTGCTTTACTTGCAATTCTCTGAGCAAAACATGCTCTCTTATACCTATGTGCTTTTTTTCATACACTATTCCATCTGTATGGAATGCCTTCCCTCACTCCCTTTTCCTTTTCCACCTGTTTATTTACTGCTTTTCATTTAAGATAACTTTGTGATCCTCTTAGTAGAGATCAGGTGCTTTAGCTCTATGGTTCCATAGCATTCATCATTAACCTTTATTATGACATTAATCACTCTATTATCTTTTATCTGTATCAACATCTCCCCCACACATACACTGTAATTTGATTTTTGCCTTTTTTTAAATCTTTTTTTAACATGCTTTTAATTAATTAATTAATTTATTTATTTAATTTTTTTTTTTTTTTTTTTTAGAGGGAGAGGGAGTGAGAGAATCCCAAGCAGGCTCCACACCCAGCAATTTGGGGCTTGATCCCACAGCCCTGAGATCATGACCTGAGCCAAAATCAAGAGTCAGACGCTCAGTAGACTGAGCCACCCAGGCGCTCCTACCTTTTTTTAATCTTTGAGTCTTTAGCATTATATATGGTTCCTGGAACATAATAGGTATTTAATGCATGTTGAATAATCAGTCATTCTGAAAAATGTTGTCAACATAATGCAGTAATGGAGTTCCAGTCTTAGATCCAAATCTCTGCTTCTTTAACTACTTAGAGCATGACCTTGGGCAAGTTGTTTAAACTCTTTGAGCCTCAACTTGTACTAAGTATTCATTCCCTAATACATAGTAGGTGCTCAAATGGCAGCTAATGTTTTACTATATTTGCATCTTAGAAGACTGTTTAACAGTCTTGCAATATCTATGTGGTCAAGATGGGAAATTTTGGACTATGAGATATAATTAATTCAGAAGTGGTGAAACTTATATTTTTCTAAGGCTTTCTCTAGGGGCATGCTCCATGGCTCGATTTCTTTGTCCTGAGCTTTTCAATATTTTAACAGCAGCGCAGCTGAGGATATTGATGGCATGGTGATCCTTGCTTAGAAGGAGAATTTCTTTTGCTAGTTAGGATCCTAGAAGTTCTTGACTGATTGGTAGACGAAGTGATATTTTTGAAGGAATTGATGTAAATTATTCAGCTGGGATCAAAACGTTCAATTATATACATTCAAATTGGAAGTGGGAGAGGAATGGAAAAGAAGGTAATGGTTCAAAATCAGTGTGTGAGGGGAGTTGGGATTTTGATTAAACCAGGCCCAATATAAATAATGTGTGATGTAACTGCCAGCAAAGCCTGTGTGATATTAGACTGCATCAGAGGGAGAGTAGTATCTAGAATATGGGAAGGAATTAATCTATTCCATCCTGGCTCATCATACCACCTGAGAAGTACTGTAGCCCGTTCTGGACACCACTTCTGAGAGGCATATTGATAGGAGGGGGGCCAGACAGACTGAAGACTGTGACTGAGACTGAAGACTGAGACTGCTTCAAAGAAGAACGTGTGGAAAATACCATAGCTTTGAGAAAGAAAGCCTGCGGGGTGGGGGTGGGAGGTGTATTAGATGTCTTTGGACATTGGAACGAGGCTTGCTTAGGCTGCTTCTGAACAGCCACAAAGCCCAGAACTAGAACCAAAGGGCTGAAGTTATAAAGAAGCACATTTCTAGTTAAAACAAGGGGAAACACTGTTCATAGTCAGGGTGGTAGAGCCCCTCTTAGTCATTGGAGGGGTTGAGGGAGTACTTGTACCAATGGGGATGTTATTACATGGGGGTGTCATTACATGGGGGTGTCACTAATATAGTGTGGTGTTGAATTAACAGAGATTCTGTAAACCAAGGAGAAAGTTCTTAACTTTGTTTTGTTTACACTATACATTCCTAAGTAGAATGTTTGGCACCATACCTGAAAGATTTAGAAGTAAAATCTTTTTCAGAGAAGTAAGTTGCAAAAAGAAAAAAATTCTGCAGCTATCATCACACTCTCCATTTGTCTTCCCTACAAAGTTATTATCTACTGCTTCTCCCCTATTTTCTTAAATACGCACCAAGCTAAGTTTTCCTAAGTTTGGCTAGAGACTCCACTAGGCCTTTTCCCTTATTTGCAGCAGGGTTCATGTTGTTTGTGATCACTCAAGCAAACATTGTGTCTGAAATACAGAATGGTAACAGAATGTATCCTCAGTTGTAGCAAAATGAAATGTCCCACAAGGCTGGTAATTTGGTGGTACACCTTTGAAGCGTTTACAGGATGTCTTAAGTGCTAGAGCATACCGTATATGGACCACCAGATAGCAATGATTCTTGGGGGGGAAAGAACTGAGGAGAATGGGAAATAAATTAAGAGATCAGAAGATGATTCTAGAGAGATGTACCTGCTTCCTATTTTCCCTAACACTGCTTTCCCCAGATGTGGAGACAAACTGCCCTACTCTGAGGAACTCCTTCCTGTTAGAACCATAGGGCTCTTAATTGTGACCTGCTTTCATTAGCCTTTCTTTCCTCTACCTCTTCATCCCTCTCAGTGGAATTTGGTATCCTTTTGTGTTTCCCTAAGGCGATTCCCTTTGGGTTTAATTTCAAGATTAGAACTAGTGTAAATTGTGTGCGTGGCATTGTAAAATAAAGCATACACACACAAAATATCTTATTGGGGAGCCAAATCTCTAAGCCCCTGATTAGTGAGTTAAAAGTGTCAAATAACTATTGCAGTATTTGCTTTATATGTGTGTATATATATATTTGTTTGCCGCAAATACTTAGGCCCACCATGAGGACACACATTGATAAATGAAGGTATGGGGGAAGATGGGGAGAAAGAAGGAAATAGAAAACTTTTACATGTAAATAAAAAGAAGTATTTTTTAAAATAATTTTTTGTGGGGCTCCTGGGTGGCTCAGTCAGTTAAGCATCCGACTTGATTTTGGCTCAGGTCATGATTTCAGGGTCATGAGATGGGAGCCCCACATTGGGCTCCATGCTCAGTGGGGAGTCTGCTTAAGATTTTCTCTCTCCCTCTGCCCCTCCCCCTGCTTGCATGCACGTGTATGTGCACACGCTCTCTCAAATAAATAGATAAATCTTTGAAAAAAAATAATTTTTTGTTACCTGTATTTGATCGCCTGCCTTCTGGGATTGTGAAAGGTTAATGCATTTGGGTATCCATAAGGAGAAAGGTTCAATTTCATTTGAAGTGTTCCCTCATTGAAAACATCAGTTTGTACCATCCAAGAGGACTTCTTATTTCAGTTATTATCTGAATTAAAAATTTGTTTATATGTATGTTGTATTTATTTCTACTTTATATACATACATAACAATAATTGTAGAGTTTTTAAAGCATATAGAATACTGATGTTATTTTAGCAGGTTTTTTTTTTAAGATTTTATTTATTTATTTGAGAGAGAGCACGAACAGGGGCGAGGGTCGGGGGAGAGGGAGAAGCAGACTCCTCGCTGAGCAGGGAGCCAGATGTGGGGCTTGATTCCAGGACCCTGAGATCATGACCTGAGCCAAAGGCAGATGCTAAACCGACTGAGCCACCCAGGGGTCCCTGTTTAAGCAGTTTAAAAATGAGGTACTTTTAGACTTAATGAAAATTAATCTCAAAATTGTTTTTCATATGTACAGGATGCCAGGTGAGGGATTTGACTGCAGCCATTGTGCTGTTCTGTTTTCTGTCCCTAGCGTTCATGCTGTGTGCATGAACCTATGAAGGAATTTGGGGTTTGCTTTAGAGCTAATGTAGTATGCATATGTGTGACATATTTTTATTTCAGTTATTGTTTCACTTTTTAAAATTTTCAGCATGTTGGAACAGGATTCCAAGAGAAAGAATCCTAGTATGAACCCTGCAAATCAAAGGAGGCATCTTCTAGAATTTTCTGCTAAAGAGGTGGAAGATACGTCAGATGGTATCATCCAGAAAAACAGCTACAGGTTAGAAGATTGCATGTCTCTGTCTGTTAAAATGATTTAATGAAACTGCCGTGGGGAATTATATAGTATAACTTTACATCTAACTTGTTAATGCACAGTTTTAATTTGTAGAACAAACAAGTTATTGAGGCCCTTAGTAAATTTTACTGTTAAGATCAGTTCTAAGAATAAATTTCCTTTTGAAACCTTTCCCAATTTTGGAATTCTTACAGAGATGTGACCTTACAATCTCAGTTTGTATGTACTGAGATACATATGGAGGCACATACAATATACACACGTTACATTATACATAATGTCTTTAATGTAGGTTTTTATCTGTCATATGGTTACATGTATATAGTGTATGTAATAGTATCATCTTGGGATGAATATGATCTGGTGGAGTGATATGGGTGAACCTCTGTGCAGTCATTTGATCAGACCGTTTATACTTACTTATTGTGATCTTTGTTGGATCTCCCTCCCTTGTTACGGTTTATCATTCTCCTGGTAAATTACTATATAGCTTGCCAATAGTAAAAGACTTAAAATTTTTTGAAAAGACAAGGTCTGTATTATGTAAACCAGAAGAAGGCTGTAGTGGACATTTTCAGAGCTGTATACTTTTTGATAAACATTTCCCAGTGTTATTTGGAATTTTTATTAGAACCAAGTGGAGTGAGGTCCTTGACTCACAAAGCAAAGGGAGGTCACAGTGTGGCAACAATGTATTGCCCAATATAACCCTTGAGAATCATTAAAGATTTGTTTACTTGTAACTGTAAAGTTCTACAGGCCAAGGGCCATAGGGGAATCTTTTTTTTTTTTTTTTTTTACTGTGACAGCCATATCACTGAATGAAATTATCACCATAGTCCTGTAGGCTTGTCTCCATTTAGCCTTCCTGGAAAAAATATGCTAGTATTCATTATTTTAGGAATCTACAGTGGGTAAAGTACTATGTTAAGTGTGGCGGAGGATCCAGAGAATTATGTGGCAGTAAGTGTAATGCATACAATGTGATGCATGCCATAATATTGGAAACTGTAATAATATATATAACATTTCTTGCTTTTTTTTTTTTACATGCCAAAACTAGCCATACTTCTGAATACTGATCTTAGTGCTCACTTAATGGTGTCTTTGAATATTGCTAGAGTTAAATAGTATCTTTCATTTTACTACATCATTTGTCCAAGTTTGCCCTACATGTTCTGCATGTAATTTTGAGTTCTGTTGTCCACATGGGATCCATCAAAACTTACTAAATTTGAGAGTCTTTGGATTTATGAGAGTTGAGAATGTGCCTTTTGGGTACGTATTTGCTGGTTGTTAAAAAGTAGAACTAATTATTGAACTTGAAACAAGTAGAACTTGAAATTATAGTTCAGGTAACCTTTACAAGAATATTACTTATTTTGTACTAACCTCAGTAAATAGACGCTTTCACCTATTTGTGGTAGAGTAAGGTAACATGGAAAGCATAGTGCTCTGATCATCCTAGTTCAACCTAGATATTTGAATGACCTTCAGGCTGTAATTTATCAGCTTTCAAAGTAGTGTATGAAATGCAAACCATTCGCCGTTCCTCACACCAGAGTCACCATTGCCTGTGCTGTGTTACTGGTATTGGTAAAACATGGAAAAGATTATGGATTCTTGCCTGCATGCAAATCTCTTGAAATATCTAAAATTATTATTGAGCAGCTTGAGAGATGCAAGTAGGTATCAGTCCATCAACTTGATAATCTTGCTTTTATCATTATAAATACTGAATAAAAGATACCAAGTGTTTGTGCAACATTTGAAAACAGCAAATACAAATGTGTTTTGAACTGCATTTTAGTTGGTTTATTTATACACAGCCATGACACTTTGTTTATTTTTTAATGCAGCTCACTTTTTATTATGTTTCAATTTTTAGGAGAATTATGAGAACTGGTTCAAATAAAAAAGGAGTAGATTGTAATCCCATAATTTATAACATTGCATTCTCTTAGCATTTAGTAATTAAATGCATATATGTTTTCAGTTTTAGAAATGTATAGTTTATAATAAGATGACCATATAATTTGTCAACCAAACTGGGATACTTTTAAGAATGGAAGGTAGTGCTAAGTAATAATTACATCAGGACATCAGGCATAAATCCAGGACTGTCTTGGATAAAAGAGAAGGAATGGTTGCCCTTCGTAGAAGGCATCAGCCAGAACCTGTCTTTATTCCAGGGATTCTCATTAATTCTACCTCCCTAGCACTGCCCTTTACTTTAGTGATTTATTTGCTCAAGCGGTGGCTATTGATATGAAATAGTTTGCAAGCAGCTTAGGACTCCGACCGTCTCAGGATTAGTGTGGATCTGATTGTCTCCAGATTGCATGTTGGCTTAGATTCTCCCTTTTCTTTTCCCTTAAGCTCCACCCAGTTCCTTTCCTGGTATTTCTCCTATCAGATTTTTTTTTCTTTTCCGAAGAATATTTTTGGCTGATAGAACAAAGCCAGTTAGCACAGATATGCAGAAGTCATTATACTAGAGTTTATCATGTGGAAATAAAATTATAGATCAAAAATATATCTTCAGAAGTAATTTTAGATTTCTCTGATGGATAATAGCATTTATATTTTTGTAAGTATGAAGGCCTGATTTTTTAAACTAAGGCACATGTGACAGGTCTTTGGTTTTTGTTGTTGTTGTTGTTGTTTTTTTTAAGTGTAGCAAACAGCCTCCTCTTGTAGGCATTTAGAATTTACCCATACAAGGGAGAGGTTTTTTTTCTTTTCTCTCAACACTTAATTTTAGGGTGATTTCTGTGCAGTTACTACCTGTGCACCACCATCTCTGTGTTATTCCAAACAGTTTAACTCTCAGAGGCAGAGGAGGAGACATGGAGAATGTTCTGGTGCAACTTGCAGGGAAGAATGATGCGTATATCCTGAGCTGTTGCTTTTTTCCCCATGGTGTGTGGCATACAGAGAAGTCTTTAACTTTTCTCTTAAAGTTAGTTTTTCAGTCTGCCAAAATTATTTTTGTCAAGGAGGCCAGTTATTTCAGTGTTGACAAATTCAGTGGAAACTTCTGTCTTTATCTTGATCTTTCCTCAGCATCTGGCTGTGTGGATCCTTCCTTCCTTGAAACATTCTCCATTGTGTTGCTACATTTTTCAGTTTCCTTCTTTTTCACGGGCCTCTGTTTCAGTCATCTTTCTGGGCTCCTCCTTTATCCAAATCTCATCGTCTGGAACTGTGGACTTTTTAGTTTTCTTTCTGCTTATGTGACTCATCCGTAATTTAGCACACAATCCCTATCTCTGTATCCTGACAACTCCCAAATTTATGTTTCCCATCCAGACTTCTCTTCTGAGTCTCCAGGCTGCTCTACCCCAGTAGTTTTCTTGACGTTTCTTTTTTTTTTTTTTTTTAACATTTCAAACTTAACACATGCATGGCGGAACTCTAGGTGCCTTTTTGTGTTCATCCTCCAGCCTCTTCTCCACAACAGTCTTCCTCGTCCTGTTGCTTAGCCAGAAACCCTGATTCCTCCCTTTCAACAAGTACCATTGATATTCTTCCCAAAAAGTATCTTGCACTGGTTCATGCTCTCCATCTTCGCTGCCAGCACCTTAGTCCTGCTGTCTTCAGCTCTTGCCTGGATTATAGCTCTCTCCTGACTGGTCTCCCAGCTTCCCCTGTGGCCTCCACTGGATCTATTTTTGGTACAATGGCAGGGTGCAGGCATACACTGAAATATATCACTTCTCTCCTTAAGTAATGCCTTATCATAATCTGGTCTCTCCTTTTTTTTTTTAAGATTTCTTCATTTGAGAGAGAGAGACAGAGAAGACGAGCAGGCAGAAGGGCAGAGGGAAAGGGAGAGGGGAAGCAGACTCCCCATTGAGCAGGGAGCTGACATGGGGCTCCATCCCAGGACCCTGAGGTCATGACCTGAGCTGAAGTCAGACGCTTAACCAGCTGAACCACCCAGGCACCCCCTGGTTTCTGTTTCTAACCTTGTCTTGTGCTTCCTTCACTTGCTCACAACTCTTCAGCTGGTGAGTGGTCTTCTTTAAGTTCCTGAAGACGGCCGTCTCCCCACCTGCATCTGTCCAGAACACTCTTTCCCAAGTTTCTGTAGTACTGGCTTCTTCTCATCCTTTAGGCCTCGACTTAAATACCATCTCCTCAGACCATTTTATCTAGAGACTGCCATTGGTTTTCTATTTCTAGTTAGATTCTTCCTTAATTTGGATTTATTTTATGTGTTTGTTCTCATATTTGGTCCATCTTCCTCCTTAAGGTCTTTGAAGATAGAGACTTCATTTTTCTTGCTCCCCGTTGGATTCCTAGCATTGTACCTGGCACACAGTTGGTATTGGTTGAATGAATTAATGAAAACTGTGAATTTAGCCATGTCTGATTTTGTGTTTACATTTTTTCTTCTTGGGTTTTAGCTAAATATCTAGTTTTCTAAATCTAGAGCATTGAATATAAAGAAATTCAAGACAGATCTAAGATTTTTTAATGAGAAAGGTTAAAATAGCAGACTGAAGAGACTAAATAGCAGTAATGCCTCCAGCTCCACTTCTGATTTTCAGCCTAGGTTCTGCTCCCTCCATCACACCATGGATATGAATTCAGTGTGACGGTTAGGAAAGTGTATATTTTGAAGCTAATGGAGTAACTGGTTAATATTACTTTGGTGTTTTATTAGTGACTTGGATTCTTCCATGATTCTAAAATTTATATTCAACTTTTCAACACTTTTCACTTCTCTCTCACCAAGTGTTTTATGCTTCTCCTTACCCCTGCCACACACAGTTTTAAGGAAACTTCAGTTTTGTTATCACAGAATTGTGAATGACCACAAAACTTTAGTCTGTTCACATAATGTCTTTCCTATCAGTCAGTGGGTCCTTCCCCCCAAATCCCCCCATTACTGTGTCACCTCTGTTCCAGCAGCACTGTGTATGCCTCGAGCTCACTGAAGACACGGACCATGTGTTAGCATTGTTTCCTTAGTTTGGGGCACATAGTAATTGCTCAATAAATGGTGGCTAGATAAATGTGAATTACCATGACAATCTGCAGAAAATTGGAAAGTGACATTTGTGCTACATGGTCTGTGTCTATACTTCCCTCGTTTTCTGTTGCATTTGCTTCTCTCTTGTGGCATATCCCATTTACTATATTTTTATTTCCCTAAAAAGTTAATACTAGTAATGATTTTCTTATAGCAAACTAAGGAATTTAAGACACAAGGAGATGGATTTTGTGCATATGTTTTTCAGATATGATCATTCTGTTTCAAATGACAAGGCCCTCATGGTGCTAAGTGAAGAACCATTACTCTATATTCCTCCACCTCCTTGTCAGCCCCTGATTAACACCACAGAATCTCTCAGGTGAGTGTTATAGATTGTTACACAAATATCAGAGTGGGTTCTTGGGTTTAGCTTTGGAACCTAGAAAACTATTGGTTCAGATTAGTTAAGTGACTTGAGAGAAGCTCTGATTATTTGTTGGATGATCATAGGCATATCAGTTGTTGTCCAGTTTCCCCACCAACCTGATAAAGATGGTGATGGGTCTATTTCGCATGATAGTATTGGGGTTGCATACTTAAATATGCCTTATTTGAAAACTACAGAATGAGACTAATATAAAAATTTAGGATGTTAGATTTGAGAAGTGGTAACATTCATAGCAGAAGGTGCCCTTTTTCTTCAAGTTAGGAGATAACAATTTGAAGAGAAGTGATTCTGGAGATATTTTCCCATTAGGGCACACCTTACCTTTCCTTATCTACTTTTCCCTTGAATATTTTCCTGTGATTTTGGATTCTATTCTTGAACTTCAAAAATTGCTTCAGTTTTTTTAAGTAGTAATCAACTCTAGTTAAGTAAGCATGGTCTGACATCTTCACAACTGCTGTAAAAAGTAAGCACAATAAATGGAACCTACATTTGAACTAGTCCTTTTTTTTTATTTGCAGTGTTGGAAATTTTGGTTATAGTGCGTTGAAATTTATTTCTTTCCTTTTTTTTTTTCCCCCTGAGCAATTGAGTTCATTCTTTTCCTTCTCCCAAAAGAGCATGATTTTCAGAGGCTTTAATGCATTCATTTGCCGGTAGGATCCTGTAATTTACTAAATGCTCTTCATTGTCTCCAGTGTTTGTGTGTATGTAGCCCAAGAGCAGAAACAGGAAGTACTCTTGTGAAAAAAACCTTTGCATTCAGTTTTTATATTTGGAAGGTATTTAGTTATGTTTTCTTTTTTTTTAAATCTGAACTCATGATTGAGGAGGCTACTATATAAAAATGCATGTTGTATTAAAAATAACATTAGTATCTTAGCTTTTTCAAATCAAAAAGGAATATTGAATCATCAGGCACTAGGGATGCTATTTGGAACTTACAGAATGTGATTAAATTCATTTTTAACCAAAGGTGAGACACTTATTTCTCTGAAGTATGCTTAGTTAACTAAGCTGTTTTGTAGGTTAAATCATGAACTTCGAGGATGGGTTCACAGGCATGAAGTGGAAAGGACCAAGTCAAGAAGAATGACGAATAATCAGCAGAAAACCCGTATTCTTCAGGTTTGTTTCTGCGTGTCTTTGAACAATGGTTGACATATTGGCCGGCATCTTCCCTCAGATGGGTTGCTTTCGTCCATGAAAAACTTGGGACACTTGAACTTCAGTCACTTCCCACTGCCTTTTCTGCGGCTCCGGTGCGGCCGTCGCTGCCACTGAAGCCCTCGTCCCAGGTGTTAGAGCGCCAGTAGTTCTCGCTTGGGCCTGGTGCTCCTTCCTGCTCTCTCCCCCAGCTTTACTTTCAAGCCAGGGGTTCCTGTGCATGGACATCTGTGTCAGATGTTTTTGGTACAGATGGTGTGGTGAATGGTACTGTTTATCTCCTCTGTTCTTAGAGCTTTTCAGAAAGAAGGTTTTGACACATAGCACAGCTTGGAAATGGAGGCACATCTTCCTGGAGAGCATTTTTGAACTTAGACATGTGGGTCTGGCTATAGGTTAATGACAACTCTAATTTAGAACCTATTGAGCTGGGCTTCCACCTTTTTTTTTTTTTTTTTTTAGGATTTTATTTTTAAGTAATCTCTACACCCAGTGTGGGGCTTGAATTTAGAACCCTGAGATCAAGAGTCACATGCTCTACCTACTGAGCCAATCAGGCGCCCCAGTTGGGCTTCCATTTTAATGTTTACCACAAAGCACCGTTTGTAGTCATTCCATCATCCATCAGATATTCATTATTACTTTTGAAGCACTTAGACTAGCAACTGGCACATTCTAAGCTCCCAACAAACATTACCTATGGTAGTAATAAAGAGTCAGGTATGGTTCTAAATCCTGGGAATATAGTCGTGAGTGCGATAAAATCCCTGCCTTCATGGAACTTACATTCTGGTGGGATAGATAAGCAATAAACAAGTAAAGTGAAAGACAAATACCATATGATCTCCCTTATATGTGGGATCAATTTAAAAAATACAACTAAAACAAAAACTGAACTCTTGATGCAGAGAACAGATACAGAGGCTGGCGGGTAGGGGGGTGCGTGAAATAGGCAGAGAGGGTCAAAAGGTACAAATTTCTCGTTAAAAAATAAGTAGGTTATAAGGCTACAATACATAGCATGGTGACTATAGTTAATAATACTGTATTTGTATATTTGGAACTTAGTAAGAGAGTCTATCTTTAAAGTTCTCATCACAAAGGAAAAAATTAAATAAATAAATATTTAAATATACTCAAAACTAGAGATAAGTTCTCTAAAGAAAAAGTGGGCTTGGAGATTAGACGTTAAATTGAGAGATGAGTGGCTATTTTAGATTGAATAGCCATTCTAGAGAAGGCTTCTCCAAAGAGCACTTGAGTAAGCTATTGTCAAGGTAATTAATGCTAGGTGTGGTAAAAACTAGCTTCAAAATCTCAATAGCTTAATGGAATAAAAATTTATTTCTCACCTACACAAGTCTGATAGAGCTCTCTAGGATGGCTTTCCTTCAAGCAGTGACTAAGGAATCCAGGTTCTTTCCACTTTGTGGCCCCAACAACTTGAAATTCTTTGCCTCTAGCTTTGGATGTTGGGGAAGAGAGAGCTTGGAAGATTGTGCAGAACGTTTTAGGGATCCAGCCTGGACTTTAGCCAATGTTCAGTTGACTAAAACTCTGTGACTTTTCATGGTCTCTCTTGCAGTATAGGTTAGGCAAATGTAGTCTTCCGAGTGCTCAGGAAGAAGAAAACGGTTTGGTGAGAACATTGCTTTTGCAATAGCAAAAAATGAAGGAGCGAACGGTGTAAAGATCCAAGGGAAAATCTGGAGAAAAAGGGGAACAGCAAATATGAAGCCTCTCAGGAGGAAACAGTCTGCATAATTGAGAAACATCAAGAAATTGTATAAGGCTGGACTGCAATGTCTAAGGGTAGAATAGTAGACGATGACATGAGGGAGGCAGCAGAGGCTAATTCGTATCCAGCCTCATAGGCTATGGTGAGAAGCATTGAGAGGTTTGAGCCGGGGAGTGACTTGATTTTCCCCCAAGATTTTCTCTTCTTTTCAGCAAATTGACTGTAATGTGACTAGGCGTAGTTTTCTTTTTTTTAAAATTTAGATTCAGTTAATTAAGATATAGTGTATTATTAGTTTCAGAGGTAGAGGTCAATGATTCATCAGTTATATCTAATACCCAGTGCTTGTTACATCACATGCCCTCCTTAATGTCCATCACTCAGTTACCCCATCTCCTTACCCCCCTCCCCTCCAGCAACCCTCAGTTTGTTTCCTATGCTTAAGAGTCTCTTATGGTTTGTCTCCTTCTCTCTGATTTCATCTTGTTTTATTTTTCCCTGTCTTCCCCTATCCTCTGTTTTGTTTCTTAAATTCCACATATGAGTGAGATCATATGATAATTGTCTTTCTCTGATTGACCTATTTCACTTAGCATAATACCTTCTAGTTCCATCTACGTCATTGCAAATGGCAAGATTCCATTTTTTTGATGGCTGAGTAGTATTCCATTGTATATATACACCACATCTTCTTCTTATTTTTTTTAAATTTTATTTTACTATGTTATGTTAATCACCATACATTACATCATTAGTTTTTGATGTAGTGTTCCATGATTCATTGTTTGCGTATAACACCCAGTGCTCCATTCAATACGTGCCCTCTTTAATACCCATCACCAGGCTAACCCATGCCCCCACCCACCTCCCCTCTAGAACCCTCAGTTTGTTTCTCAGAGTCCATAGTCTCTCATGGTTCATCTCCCCCTCCGATTTCCCCCCCCTTCATTCTTCCCCTCCTGCTATCTTCTTCCTTTTTTTTTTTTTTAAACATATAATGTATTATTTGTTTCAGAGGTACAGGTCTGTACTTCAACAGTCTTAAACAATTCACAGTGCTCACCATAGCATATACCCTCTCCAGTGTCTTATCACCCAGCTACCCCATCCCTCCCACCCCCCACCACTCCAGCAACCCTCCGTTTGTTTCCTGAGATTAAGGATTTCTCATGTCAGTGAGATCATATGATACGTGTCTTTCTCTGATTGACTTATTTCACCTAGCATAATACCCTCTAGTTTCCATCCACGTCGTTGCAAATGGCAAGATTTTGTGTTTTGTTGGTTTTTTTTTTGATGGCTGCATAATATTCCATTAGTATATATATACCACATCTTCTTTATCCATTCATCTGTTGATGGACATCTCGGCTCTTTCCATAGTTTGGCTATTGTGGACATTGCTGCTATAAACATTGGGGTGCACGTACCCCTTTGGATCCCTACATTTGTATCTTTGGGGTAAATACCCAGTAGTGCAATTGCTGGGTCGTAGGGTAGCTCTGTTTTTAACTTTTTGAGGAACCTCCATACTGTTTTCCAGAGTGGCTGCACCAGCTTGCATTCCCACCAACAGCATAGGAGGGTTCCCCTTTCTGCGCATCCTCGCCAACATCTGTCATTTCCTGACTTAATTTTAGCCATTCTGACTGGTGTGAGGTGGTATCTCATTGAGGTTTTGATTTGGGTTTCCCTGATGCCGAGCAATGTTGAGCACTTTTTCATGTGTCTGTTGGCCATTTGGATGTCTTCTTTGGAAAAATGTCTGTTCATGTCTTCTGCCCATTTTTTCATTGGATTATTTGTTCTTTGGGTGTTGAGTTTGTTAAGTTCATTATAGATTTTGGATTCTAGCCCTTTATCTGATATGTCATTTGCAAATATCTTCTCCCATTCTGTCGGTTGTCTTTTGGTTTTGTTGACTGTTTCCTTTGCTGTGCAGAAGCTTTTTATCTTGATGAAGTCCCAATAGTTCATTTTTGCCCTTGCTTCCCTTGCCTTTGGCGATGTTTCTAGGAAGAAGTTGCTGCGGCTGAGGTCGAAGAGGTTGCTGCCTGTGTTCTGCTCTAGGATTTTGATGGATTCCTGTCTCACATTTAGGTCTTTCATCCATTTTGAGTCTACTTTTTTTTTTTTGGTCAGGGTCACACTGCTTTTATTTTTTTTATTTTTTTTTAAATTTTTTTTATTGTTATGTTAATCCCCATACATTACATCATTAGTTTTAGATATAGTGTTCCATGATTCATTGTTTGTGCATAACACCCAGTGCTCCATGCAGAACGTGCCCTCCTCAATACCCATCACCAGGCTAACCCATCCTCCCACCCCCCTCCCCTCTAGAACCCTCAGTTTGTTTTTCAGAGTCCATCGTCTCTCATGGTTCTTCTCCCCCTCCGATTTCCCCCCCTTCATTCTTCCCCTCCTGCTACATTCTTCTTCTTCTTTTTTTCTTTCTTAACATATATTGCATTATTTGTTTCAGAGGTACAGATCTGAGATTCAACAGTCTTGCACAATTCACAGCGCTTACCAGAACACATACCCTCCCCAGTGTCCATCACCCAGTCACCCCATCCCTCCCACCCCACCCCCCACTCCAGCAACCCTCAGTTTGTTTCCTGAGATTAAGAATTCCTCATATCAGTGAGGTCATATGATACATGTCTTTCTCTGTTTGACTTATTTCGCTCAGCATAATACCCTCCAGTTCCATCCACGTC